>NW_027507791.1:85848138-86065638 GCF_037356315.1 Lithobates pipiens
AAAAAAAATATGAACTTTGCTGGCTGCAATATAACGAAGAGTGAAAAATTTAAGGGGGTCTGAATACTTTCCGTCCCCACTGTATGTGTTCCATAAAGTCACTTACTAGATTAAAATTCTGCCATTCTAAAAAGGCACCCATTACCCGATTAGGAGAATCAGCCACCTCAGCCCATTTCCTATTTGGTGGAAGATTGCCCGTTTACCATCCAGTAGTTTAATGCAGATAGCACCAACGTCACCACATACAGGCAGTAGATGGGTAGCACTATCAGGTACTTGTAGAAATACACCACCTTACTCCTTTCTGCTCCACCTCAGAGACACTTCATCTTCTCTGCCAGCGCTATACAGTTATCAGTGCGGGTACTAGTAGAAACCACTTACCTATCCAGATCTCCAGAGATAACAAGGGAGTGCACAGCCTCCATGTCAATGCCAATACAGCTTGGTTTGGAGGGTGGCGGTTGCTGATCTCTGGAGGGAATTCTGCCATTGTTTTTTAAAATCTGTGATTCAATAACCCAGAACATGTATGAGGGCTGACTATTCTCCAACTTTCCTGATCTGCATGCTTGGTAGGAGTCAGTAACTTGGTTTGGGAAAGTACTGAAATCAGTGTGTCAGCATAACAAAATCAGTCAACTAGCATTTTCAGGTGGAGGTCAGCAATGGAGACTCAGGTTTCTCCAATGGCAAGGCCACTTTAGGACAGGGGTCTCAAACTGGCGGCCCTCCAGCTGTTGCAAAACTACAAGTCCCATCATGCCTCTGCCTGTAGGAGTCATGCTTGTAACTGTCAGCCTTGCAATGCCTCATGGGACTTTTAGTTTTGCAACAGCTGAAGGGCCACCAATTTGAGACTCCTGTTTTAGGAAGTAATTCTAAGGAATGGTGTAAAACATTTCTAGACAGCCACACAGTGTTGTAAAAAATATTTGGCAAGTTTATTTTTTTGCATATTTTTCAAACTTAAAATTATTCAGAAAAAAAAGCTGCCTGGCCCTATGTGAAAAAGTTATTGTTCTCTAAACTGAATACATTGCAGTTGTTGCTTCCAAAACCAATCAAGCGTTTGCGATAATGGGCAAAGTCTTTCACATTCACGCTGTGGAGGAATATTGGCCCACTCTTATTTGCAAATTGTTTTTCAGCCACATTGGAGGGTTTTCCAGCATGAAAGGACTGTTTAAGGTCATGGCACAGCATCTCAAACCAAGTTTAAGCTGCTTTAAAACCATCATTTTCTTTTTTTTTTTTTTTTTTTTGACCCGGGAGGTGGACTTGCTGGTGCATTTCCTGCTGTATAACCCAAGCGTGCTTGAGCTGGAGGTCACAAACTGATGGCCGAACATTCTCCTTCACGATTTTCTGGTAGAGCGCAGAATTTGTGGTTCCATCAATTACGGCAATGTCAGGGCTGGGCTCAGCCCTTCCTTCTCTGAGCTGGCCACTCAGCTGTCAGCTAATTGCCAGCTCCCATCTCTCCACAGCTACTCACCTGTTGATATCCTGCTCGTCAAACCTGCCTACTTAAGCCGTGCAGCCCAGAGGATCTCTCCCTTCGCCTTGGCCAACATCACTGAGACCATTTCCTGCATTCCTGTTTAAAAGACGGACATGGCTGGCTGACATTCCTTCTGGGCTCCAGATCCTGCTTGCTGTCCCACTATACCGATTCCTGACCTTCCAGCTTGGCTGAATATCTGTTCCGGTTACCGAACTTTGGCTATGTTTTGACCAAGTTTGTTCTATTTTACTTGTATTATTAAAACAAGTGTGATTTAACTGTACTTCTGTCTCGGTCTGATTTCATGGTTTCTGACAGGCAAGTAATCCAGGTCCTGAAGATGGAAAAACAGCCCCAGATCATTCAAACTACCACCATCACCATGTTTGACTGTTTGTATGATCTTTTTATGAAATTCTGCGTTCGTTTTATGCCAGATGTAACAGGACACGGACGGGGACACACACACACACACACACACACACACACACACACACACACACACACACACACACCTTCAGTCCACAGAATATTTGGCCAAAAGTCTTGGGGATATCAAAGATATTTTTTTGTCAAACGTGAGATGAGCCTTTGTGTTCTTTCTAGTCAGCAGTGGCCTTCGCCTTGGAACTCTCCCATGGATGCCATTTTTGCCCAGTCTCTTATTGTTGAATCATGAACGCTTATCTTAACTGAGGCAAGTGAGGCCTGCAGTTCTTTATGACCTCCTGGATTTGCTCTTGGAATAATTTGGGTAAGCCAACCACACCTGGTCAGGTTCACCACTGTTCCAAGTTTTCTCCATTTGTGGATAATGGATCTCACCGTGGTTCACTGGAGCCCCAAAGCCTTAGTAATGTCTTTGTAACCCTTTCTAGACTGATACATGTCAATTACTTTTTCTCATCTGTCTCATCTCTTCTTGAATTTCTTTAGATCACAGCATGAAGTGTTGCTTTTTAAAATATCTTTTTGTGCACTTCACTTTGCAAGACAGCCTCCATTTAAAGTGGAAGTAAACTCCCCTATTGTTTTCAGCCAAGGAAGCTGCCATCTTTGCCTCTGTTTAACCACTTTCAGACCGGACCATTTTGCTGGTCAATGACCAGAGGTCTTTTTACAATTTGGCACTGCACTGCTTTAACTGGTAATTGCGCGGTCATGCAATGTTGTACCCAAACAAAATTTGCGTCCTTTTTTTCCCACAAATAGAGCTTTCTTTTAAAGGTATTTGACTGACTCTGTGATTTTTATTTTTTGTGATATAAACGTAAAAAGACCGCAAATTTTGAAAAAAAAAATGATATTTTCTACTTTTTGTTATTAGAAAAATCCAATAAACTCAATTTTAGTCATACATTTAGGCCAAAATGTATTCAGCCACATGTCCTTGGTAAAAAAAAAAGTCAATAACTGTATATTTATTGGTTTGCGCAAAAGTTGTCACATCTACAAACTAAGGTACGTTTTCTGGAATTTTCGCAGCTTTTAGTTTATGACTGCCTATCTCATTTCTTGAGGTGCTAAAATGGCAGGGCAGTACAAAACCCCCCCAAATGACCCCATTTTGGAAAGTAGACACCCTAAGGAAATTGATAAGAGGCATGTTGAGCCCATTGACTATTTTATTTTTTTGCCTCAAGCGATTGAATAATGACAAAAAATTCTTTTTTTTTTCTTTTTTTTTTTTTTTACACAAAGTTGTCACTAAATGATATATTGCTCACACATGCCATGGTTATATGTGGAATTGTACCCCAAAATACATTCTGCTGCTTCTCCTGAGTATGGGGATACCACATGTGGTCGACTTTTTGGAAGCTTAGCCGCGTACGGGGCCCCGAAAACCAAGCACCGCCTTCAGGATTTCTAAGGGCATACATTTGTAATTTCACTCACTACCTATCACAGTTTTGAAGGCCATAAAAGATGGCACAAAACACCCACAAATGACCCCATTTTAGAAAGTAGACACCCCAAGCTATTTGCTGAGAGGCATGTTGAGTCCATGGAATATTTTACAAACTTTTTTTTTTTTTTTTTTTTTTTCACAAAGTTGTCACTAAATGATATATTACTCACACATGCCATGGGCATATGTGAAATGACACCCCAAAATAAATTCTGCTACTTCTCCTGAGTACGGAGATACCACATGTGTGGGATTTTTTGGGAGCCTAGCCGCGTACGGGCCCCGAAACCAAGCACTGCCTTCAGGATTTTTTAAGGGTGTAAATTTTTGATTTTACTCCTCACTACCTATCGCAGTTTTGAAGGCCATAAAATGCCAAGATGGCACAAACCCCTCCCAAATGACCCCATTTTGGAAAGTAGACACCCCTAAATTTAGGGGTACACTAGTGAGACTCACAGGTAAAAAAGCACCTAGGCTGTCAGCGACTGTATCAAAACGCTACAAAAAAAAAAACTGTTAGCGATCGCAGGGATCAGGCCTGACTCTGCGAACGCTGCAGTTATGTGTGTTGTGTTTTGTAAGTGACAGTGATCGATTGATACTGCACTTGGGTGGGCTGGGCTTGGCGGAGGGGCTAAACGCAGGTGCTAGCAGGTATCTGGGCTGATCCCGCTAACAATGCGTTTTGGGAAACCTAAACTGCTGGCGACGCTAATATAGATCTGATCAGATACTATATTACTAAGGGAGGTGCATGCTTTGTGCGTGGGTGTTAGCGGTACTGGCACTAACCTAGCACTGCCTGGGGCGACGCAGACCTTATCTGACCCTCAAACTTATATCACCCGCCGGTTGATCAGGGGGTTAAACCTTTATTAGGTAATAAATGGTGGGTGCCCTGAAACTATAAAAAAAATAACTAACCAACCAGCGTCACCTGTAACAGTTATATGGTGATCACTGGTGAAAGGGTTAACTAGGGGGCAATCAGGGGGCTTTATGCGGTAGTATATGGGGGTCCCTGGCGCTATAAAAAGCTGTGGCGAACCTAAATACCTACCTGCCTAACTAGCGTCACCTGTGACACTAATACAGCGATCAGAAAAACGATCGCTTATTAGGCTGGGTTCACACTGGAGCGATGCGGGAACGCCACGAATCCGCGGCGGGTTCCCGCATCACACTGCCCTATGCAAACTGCTGGGAGTGTCAGTGAAAATGTTAATGACACCCCCAGATCAGTTCGCATATCGCAGTGCGATCTGCAAACTCGGACAGGAATCGGATCGCATTGTGTGAACACCCATGCGATCCGATTCTGCTGCGGACCAAAAAAAGGGTCCCGTGCGAGTTTGCGGCGGGTGCGATGTGAATTCAGCCATACTATCTGTATGGCTGAACTCGAATCGCACGGAGATCGGATGTGATTTGCACTGCAGTGCGGTGCAAATCACATCCGTTCTCATAAACCTCAGCCTTAGTGACACTGGCGACGGGGGGTGATCACGGGGTTAAACCTTTATTGGGGGGGTTAGGGGGGTACCCTAGAACTAAAGGGGGCTAACCCTAACTTCCCTAACAGTTATTACAGTCACAAATGACACCAATGCAAAAAAAAAAAAAAAAATGCAATTGGTGTCACTGTGACTGGGGGTGCAGGGGTGATTGGGGGGGTGAGAGTGTGCCTGGCATGTTCTACTGTATTGTGTAGTGTTGGTGCAACTCACCGATCCTCTCTCCTCGGTGCCGGAATGAAAAATACCGACACGGAGGAGAGATTACATCACTTCCTCTGCCTGTGTTTACATTACAGGAGAGTAAGTGATGTCACGCTGCACTTTCATTCATCAGGAGCGATCGCGAGGGGGTGGCCATGAACGAATGGCCGCCCCCTCATCCCGGATCACTCCTGAATGGATTCCGACCGCAGGAAGGCAGGGACGTACACGTATGCCCATATGCCTGCCCGTGCCATTCTGTCGACGTACATCGTCGTGCGGCGGTCGGCAACTGGTTAATCTTCAACTGCTATGGTGCTGCACATGTGATTCATTATGACACCAGCCATTGGATGGTTTGATAGTTTGGCTGAGAGCACAGCCAATGTGCAGTTAGCATTCCTGGCATGCCTTTTTTTTTTTTTTTTTTTTTTACCTGTTTAAAACGGTGGGTTTACTTCCACTTTAAGTGATTTTCTTGAATCAACAGGTCTGGCAGTAATCAAGCCTGGCTGTTACATTTGAAATTGACCTCCTGCACTCTAGTTCCCTCGTCACCTCCTCCCATGCCTCTCCCATCCTTGGGAATTCCCTACCAGAATCTGTCTGACTACCACCAATTCTAGCCACTTTTAGGCAATCCCTGAAAACTTCCCTTCAGAGAAGCCTATCCTGCCTCCACCTAACAACTGTACTTTCATTTTTTCCATCTGATTAGCCCTCACACTTATCTTTTGAATCACTTGACCCTCCCCCTTCTAGATTGTAAGCTCCAACGAGCAGGGCCTCCGATTCCCCCTGTATTGAATTGTTTTGCAACTGTACTGTTTGCCCTAATGCTGTAAAGCTGTTGTAAAAAAACTGATGGCGCTATATAAATCCTGCACAGCAACCGCACTTTTTAATATTACCCAAAGCCAGCCCTAGTAAATACAAAATTGTTTGATAAACTGAACCATTTAGGTGTGAAATATTCAATAAAAAAAGTGTGTGTGTGTGTGTGTATATATGTATATGTATATATATATGTATATGTATATATGTATATGTATATATGTATATGTATATATGTATATGTATATATGTATATATATATATATATATATATATATATATATATATATATATATATATATATACACACATACATATATATATATATACACACATACACACACATACATACATATACACATAATATACACATATACACACACACACACACTTTTTTTTATTGAATATTTCACACCTAAATGGTTCAGTTTATCAAACAATTTTTATTACACAGACAACCTGAGTAAATACAAAATGCAGTTGTTGTTCGGCATTTATATAGTGCCAACAGTTTGTGTAGCGCTTAACAACATTATATATACACACACGAAAGGGGGAGGGATACTTTTTCATAGCACTGTATGTTGCATCTCCATATGACCCCTAGAGTCACAAGCATTGCATGATAATATAGCTAGAGTTTCTGCCGTCTACGACAGTTCATACCAGGAGCAGCAAAACCCTGAGATCATAATAACCGTCTCTTCCTAATGACATCAGCGAGCTCATTTTTTTTTTTTTTCTGCTTGATGTGATTTCAAGCCCACAAACAAAATTATCTGACCAGGTCTGGATTTCTTTGTGCTCTTTATTCTGCTGAATTCTCGTGAATCAGCTCTAATTATGGACTTGTACAAGAGATGAGCTGAAATGGGTTTTGGACCGGATATACTTTGGCAGCTTAGAGTATCAGACATTCCATTAACAGCTACCAAATTTTAGAACAGAATGATTGTTTCTTATTTCGGTTCCAGCAAATATCCGCAGAAGAAGAAAAATAAATAAAAAATAAAACACACACACACACACACACACACACACACACACACCCTATGATGTATCAATATGCAGTATTTCTCCCATGGTTTACTATCCTCTTTGTAAAACTGCCCAAGGACAATGCACGTTGGGCTCCCAGTCGGAAAAAAAATAAATAAAATAAAGACTGGATCATGCATGTCCAATCATGCGCCTATGGCTGACCATACATTGTAAAATATAAAGTGGTCAGTTTCAACAGATGTTGGTCACTATGAAAGTGACCAGAAACCGATCCAAAGACAAAATGTTTAGTCTGGCCATAAACAGGCAGCTCTCCCTCCAAGATGGCAGTTCAAGAAGTAAAAGATCATCCTGTCCTCACTCGAACAGCTCAAATTGTTCTTCCCAACTTTGTGAAATAATGCAGAAACTGCTGAAAATACTGCATGTGCAAGAAATGAACACCAACACTCTATGCAAGAACTAATTAGTGCTTGTGGGTTAAAGCAGAACTTTACCCTTAACAGTTTGACAGAGTCACGATCTCGGTCCTCAGGGCAGTGTCATGGGATAGAAAATACAAGATGGAAGCTGGACTGGAATTTTGACAACTAGTTTTTCGTGTTCGGACCCCATGGCATCATAAAAGACCCACAGGCTGTTAAAGTAGAAGTTCACCCAAAACCTACTCCAACATTCTAAGCCTAATCTATTTAGCCCTGTAAAGAAGAAATCGCTATTACTTACCTTTTCTCAAGGCACTCTGGTCCGGTCTCCAGCAACGGATGGTATATGCAGGAGAGAACCAAAAACAGCTGTGAAATGCCTGGGATGTGACATCACCCATAGACTTAGTATGGAGCTCCGTTGTCGGCTGTCTCTCCTGCACTAAAGTCATCGCTGACAGCTCAGCCTTGGACCGGAGCAGCTGCAGAACAGGCAAGTACAGCAATTTCTTCTTTACAGGGCTAGATAGATTAGGATTAGAATGTGGCTGCCAGAAGGTTTAGAGTTAGAGTTAGAGTTAGTTAAGTGATGGAGAACAGTGGTTATTGTCAAAGTTGCATTGATGGAAAAAAATAAAATAAACAATAGGCTTTAAGATTTATTTCAGCCAAGAGAGAAAGCATGTGCCATGTGCGTTTCCCACATCGCGTTCAAAAAAAAAAAATCACACTGCCTTTGCGAACTGCTACAGGTGTGGTGCATTTTTTTTTTTTAAAGTAGTGCATGCACTAAGTTAACAGAGTTCCGGTGCAATCTGCAGCACATTCAAATGCATGGTCTGCAAAAGCAAACTGAAGGGGAATGCACTGGAATGTGGAAAACGTTCCTGTGAGATTTCAATGTGAAACAACTCCAAAAGCTGACGGAAATTTTAATCTTTTGTTTGGTCCAAGCAAACCACTTCCTTGGCCAATATGTGTGCCAACTGTGAGCACTGTATAAATGTTATATAACACACACTAAATATAATTATATATATTTGCAGCCTGAAATAAAAAGACTGTGTGCAACTTATAACACCCAAAATGCAAGATATAACCCCAACAGGTCAGAAAAAGATAAAAAAAAAAAAAAAAAAAAAAAAAAAAAAAAACACAGAATCAGAGTTGGAAAAAGGATCACCCCCTTGTGTCAGTATTTTGTTGAACCCCCTTTTGCTTAAACTACAGCCTTTAGTCTGCTGGGATATGTCTCTACTAACTTTGCACATCTAGACTTTGCAATATCTGCCCACTCTTCTTTGCAGAACTGCTCAAGTTCTGTTAAATTTGATGGTAACTGTTTGTGGACTGCAGATATATCATTTGGTGTGGAGGCCAAATAATTCAATTTTAGTCTCATCGGATCATAACACCCTCCCCCCCCCCCGCCCCCCCATGTAGCCTCAATCTTCAAGGTGCGTTTTGGCAAAGCAGGGGAATCCTTTTTTCAAAATCAGCGATTCGTTTCTTTAATTTTTTTTAATGTTTTTCTGACATGTTGGGGTTATATCTTTCACTTGGATGTTATAAGCTGCATGGAATAAATAAAAAAACAAAAACAAAAAAAAAACAACCAAAACACAGTCTTCATTTCAGGGGGTTATTTTTTTTCCATACCCACTGTATATCCAGTGCTGTGTTGCGGCAGAGGTATGGAGGACTTCCCATTCTGTTCCAAGAACAAAATTGAGTCTGGCTGGGTGCCATTCACAGGAAGCTGTGTATTTTCTGAATGAATACAGGTATTTCTCCGATTGGCAGATGAGGTCACGGTCTCTAGCTCAGCCAAGGGAAGCCTTGTATTCAGAGAGAATGCAAAGCTTGCACTAAAATGGTAAAGCTGTGCTCTGCAGGATTTTATTTTGTTCCCCAGAGACAGACAGAAGTCTCCATCCCACTACTGATCACAGTGCTGTATGTCGTATGTAGCTGATGCTAAATACCAGTTCATACAACGCTGACAGAAAGTGCACCTGTTATTGAAGAAAAATTGTTTCCTTTGGACTAGCTTGGTCCAAGCAAACTATTTAAAATTCAAAAAAAACCTGGAATTTAGGATTTAACCAAGACCCACATTGGGGCTGCCACTTCTAACCCCCTTCTGAAGATGCCAACTGCATGGCTATTACATGAACCCGCTGGCTTCAACAATGCATGAATCACTGAACAGTAACAAGTATGCATATCAGGAAAGTGAAAATAAAGCAGACGTCCTGATTTGCATTCTGGTTTCAAGTAAGAAACGTATGATGACCAAGAAACCTATGCAGAATGAGATGTACTAATGGCAGCCTCCATATGTCCTAGATTGGGTGACAGTTCTCTTACTTTTATGGGCACGCTGAGTGGAGATCAGGAGCGAGCAGAATTGAAAACACTATAAAAGCTGTGTAATTACAGCAGAGAATGAAGTCCCTGGTCTGGACTTTCCTACACGGGGTTAGCAGAGTAGGAGAATACAGCCCAGGAATGTGCAAAAACTTGTTCTGCTACAGCTGATAAGCTGTATTCTTAGATACACTTTCACACATCGCCTCCATTATGGGGAGATGACAGGCTACACTCAAAATTCCAAATAGATTTCCGAGCCCCATGGTTTCATGAGGAAAAAAAGAGCTGAACTCCAGGCAGACATGACAGACACAATAAGGCCTCATGCACACTGGAGCTCAAAAACGCCTGTTTTACAAGAGTTTGGCGCTTTTCCTTTACATTTTCTACATGCAGGCAGCTCAAGTACCGGAATTTGATCTGGAATCTCCCTTCTGCAATCTCTATACAGCAGATTTCAGACTGGGAGAGGGAGTGGCCAGACTGGAAGCCATCAGCTGTGCTGCAATGCACATGTGGGACACGGAACATAAAGAGAAGTCGGCATCGGACATGCTGACAGGATAAGAGTGCAGAGTGACAGACAGACGAGTTTGTCATTTTGCTGCTTTTCACACTTATAGGTCTTCTCAGGGACAAGACCTGTATGGGTTACTTAAAGCAGAACATCAAGCTTCCTCCTAGGTGGCTTTACCCTCCCACTCAGGCACCACCATTACCGTGCATATGCAGAGGTGCCCCAACAGGCTATGCCCAGTCAGCACATCTGCGCATATGCAGGGGATTTTCCATGCACTCACAAAAGACAAGGAAGGTTCTAGACATCCCTAGTAGTGGAAACCCCTACACATGCACAGATGGCTGGGGACTGTGGCACATGCACAAATGTGCCACAACACGGTCTCATGATTGAGCCCTGGGACAGACACACAGGAGCAGGAAGAACGGGTCACCCAAGCAAGGAACGGGGAGCAAGCAACATAAAATACTTAAAGCAAATGTATAGTCATATTTGTAACTTTGACCTACAGGTAAGCCTATAACAAGGCTAACCTGTAGGTAAAAAGAATATCTCCTAAACCTGTACGGTTTAGGAGATATTCCCCTCGCAATCAGCCGCTGACTTAAACGGCGCATGCACTCCAGGGATTCTAGGCTGAAAGTCCGGTGTCCCGTCACATTCGGCTACTCATCACATTTTGCTACCCACTCGAGTGTGCATGCGTGACTCCACCAAATGCGTTCCAACAGAGGGCCACTCGCATCGCTCGGCATAAATATAATCAAACTTGGATGGTGGGGCTCGAACGCATATGGCGGCGTCGTGCATGCCCTGTCCAGCAGGTAGCCAACTGTGATGGTGACCCAGTTTATGACGAAACACTGGCAGCTGCCAGAACCTGCCGGGATGAAAATGCGCTGGAGTGAAGACATCGCGGCTCAAGCCACTCACAGCCCTGGAGGCGCGATACCCGGAAGACACGCCGAGGGAACATGTCAGCTCCCTCAGCGTGGACTGAGTGAGATGCCGGCACCTCATTCTAAGGTAAGCATTTCATAATGAGCTAGTATGCTGTGAATACTAGCTCATTATGCCTTTTCCCTTACAGGTGTAGAGAAAAAAAAAAAAGAAATATAATATAATATAAGTTAGCGGGTTTACTCCCAGTTTAAAAAATAAAAAAATGCCAATTTTGGAGAGGGATTTAGGAGACAGGGCCCCTGCCTTGCCAAGCAGGGCTGTACTGTGTAGCAGATCTGTATTAATCTAAAAAAACTGGATGGACAAAAATACAAATCCTTTGGCAACTAAACCAGCTCTCATGTATGCATTTCGTTTGTAAATTTAACAATTTGCCAGATGTTCAGCTACAAAAAATAAAAAGGGGAAGGAGGTTGTGTCACTTATGTTCATATTTAGCGATTTCCCTTTGTACCTCTTTGCTCAAGCAGATGACAAATCAGTTCTGAAGAAAATGAAAGCCAAGAATCCAGCAGTCAAACACTTACAGAAAGAAAAAGAAAAAGAAAAAAAAAATATATCAGTTTTTACATTACATTCATGCCCCGCCCAGTGACATTGCGGAGGGGCTGCCCGTTTTCAGAAATGCAGAGTCAGCGCGGCTGCACGGTGCCCAGCCTCAGGGTAGGATAGTTTGTGAAGGAAGGAGGACTGAGGGCTCCGATATGGGGGCGCACTCTAAAAGGTGTAGGGGGGGAGGGGGGGGACTTGTTATGATGGGATGGCCTTTAATGATCTGTAGATGAATGAAAACAAAACAAAAAAACAAAAACAAAAAAGTAAAAGTGGGTCTAAAGTCAGAAGGTTTATTATCTTCATCCATACTATGCATGAAGATAAAAAATGTGTCTAACAGCATCTTTGGGGCGGTTTGGGAGTGCTGTATACACGGTGGACTTGCACTTTAAACATCCATGGTGAAAGATTTGAAGCTAGGACTATTTGTGAAAGATGGGGGTGGCAGATGAATCTCTTGTCATGTGAAAGTGGTGGGGGAACTCTCATATGTGATGATGGTATGTCCCCTGACTTTTTATTACATCTCCAGGTCAGACAGTCTAGATCTGGCCCCGAAATAAAAAAACAGAGCTCTGGTTGGGAGCCGCTGTACTAACCATGCGAGGTTAGTCCAGCGATCTCCCCCACTGAGTTGTTGTGTTCTAACAGGTGGACAGGCGCCCCACTAGAACACTCCAATCGGCACTCTCCATTGGCTGAGAGCACTGATCGGGGGGTCAGTCGGATGCTGGTTTTCCAGCATCCCTGTCTGACAGAAGCTGGCCGAACTTGTGACAGACAGACCGGCATAAACACTGGCGAAAAACGTTGGCCTCTTTTTTTTTTTACCGGCAAATGTCTCCAGACATTCTGCCCATGTGAACTGGGCTTTAGGGTATGTACAAATGTATGTTCTAAAGTGGATACGGTGTGACAATTACATTAAAATCACATCCCAACTGTACCCAAAAGCCAGAGTTGGCTGTAACAGAAATAATGTATTCTCAAGATGCTAAAAAGATAAAAAATGCGTGTACACCCAGGGAGAAAATACAATGTGGGGCATGTATAGTCCCTGCACAAAGGTGCAATCATTCCCAGTGTGGTTGGTGGAAGTGTTAGAACATAAAAAATAAAAAAAAATAAAAAATACACACACACACACACCACAACACTTGTAGAGCCAAAGCACTAAAAAAAACAGCTACATAAAGATAATCTGTAAATAGGATAATTAACTGGATGTCCATAGCAAACCATGTGATCAAGTAACAAACATGAGCTCATCGGTCTACGTACATAAGAGTCACTATTTCACTGTAGTAACTGCTGATGTGACACGTGCGACTCATGTAAAGCACATGATGAACACACCTTTACCAGCACTGACATTAGATAGAATTTAGCAATGCTGATGATATTCCTTCTATTTGCTCAATGGTAACTCCTCCTACGGTCTTGGAACACTGTGTGTGTCGGAAGAAGAGGGCGGCGGTGAAGAAGATCCCCGGAGCTGTGCAATAAACTATTGTGTGTTGTGTCTTTTTTTTTTTTTTTACATTTTTTCACAGGTGAATGGATAGGGGTACATTGTACCCCATACTCACATAGGGGGAGGGGGCCGGCAACCCGGGGGCCCCCTTATTAAAGGGGGCTCGCGGATTCCGATAAGCCCCCCACCCGCAGACCCCGACAACCAACGGCCAGTGTTGTCGGGAAGAGGCCCTTGTCCTCATCAACATGGGGACAAGGTGCATTGGGGTGGGGGGGCCGCGCAAGGCTCTCGCTCGTCCCCATCCCCTTTCCTGGCCGGCCGGGAAGCGTGCTCGGATAAGGGTCTGGTATGGATCTGGATTTTTTTTGGCGTAGGGGGGGGGGGTTTCCCTTAAAATCCATACCAGACCTAAGGGCCTGGTATGCTCTCGGAGGGGGAACCCACGCCAAATTTTTTAAATAAATTTGGCGTGGAGTTCCCTCTTGAGAGCTGATAATTCTGTGAGAGTCGCCTCCGTATAGACGGAGATCCGACTTGGAGGCGACCTCCATTGAAATCAATGGTTACCAGTCGCCTACAAGTCGGATTGAAGTAGTACAGGAACCTTTTCTGAAGTCGGAGCGACTTCAGTAGTGTGCATTAAGACGGCTCTCATTCACTCGCATTGATTTTTAGATGTAGCGCGACTTAAGGCGACTAGGGGTGACCTGAAGTCAGATATGAGTCGCCCCTGTGTGAACAGGCTCTAAGGGAATCAGGAAGTGAAGCCTTGTGGCTCCGCAGCCCGGTTCCCTACTGCACATGTGCGAGTTGTGCTGTGCGTCCTCACTGGTCCTTGCCGTCTTCTGGGACCTGTGTGTCTCCCAGAATTGGAGGAACTGGAAGTTCCATTTTTGGGTGGAACTCTGCTTTAACAAACTATACGCAAATTGTACATGTCACTGCGAAATGTCCTACTTGAGCATTTTAGAAGAAACTTCCTACAAATAATATGGATATGAACCAAAGTAATTAAATAACACCCAGCATAAAAGCATAATATTTATGGAGAAACCCATACATTTTACAGCAGAATGGTTTAACTGTCATAAAAGCTTACCTGTTTAGAAAGGCATTTCCGAAACTATTTAGTTTACGAAAGGGCTTTTTTGGGTCGACAACCAACGCATTTCCTGGAATGCTTCCCTCTTTTTCACCATACATGACAGCAATGAATGAATCCGTTGTCGGCTCTGGTCCAATTCGCATTCCTGGAAAATCTTGTTCTAGTAAATATCTGTAAATAAGAAGAACACAAAATTACATCTTATTCAATACAGAAACAGCTCAGTAAAAATTCTTTAGAAAAAAAAAAAGTGTTTTATAGGGAAGTCATGTTAAATAACATATCTGAAACAAAACTAAATGGGAAAAGGGGTCATAAAACTCATATGTCTTAATGCATTGCAGATCCACGGAAGGCGAGAATTCAGTTTTCATGCAATAATGGTAAAATGTCACGTTGGCTGCAAGAGACTAAGAATTCTAACTGGAGCTTCATAATTGACTCAGCACCGTGACATGTGAGAATTAAGACGATCATTCCCGTGTAAGTGTCAAATGGAAAACCTACAAATGGCTGTAAATTATTTGCTTTTCTTGACTAAATGGAACAGCAATAACCACAGGGAAGTTAGAAGCACTGCTGGGGATGGAGAGAATAACTAATATGTTTTGCTTAGACCAGCAAGTGCAAAGCACAGATTTTTCCAGAGAGCGATATGGGGTCCTCGACTGTCGACCTCCTTTTAAAAAAAATGCTAGTTGTCCAGTTATAAAATCTGACCCACTGGCTTCAGGACATTCTGAGTAACCGGGAGCAATCAAGTGCTATGGAAGCAAGAGGTCAGTAGGACATTCAGCCAAGCAGCAATTGCAGTATGGAAAGGTTCACTTTAAGATATTCCTAGAACATATGAAGAGATCTACCCATTATGGCAATCCACACAGTTGATGGCCTTGTCTTTGTATCTTGACATCTATAAAAACTGCAGAACTGGCTCTACAACCAACAATTCCAAGATGGACTAGGTCAGTGATGGCGAACCTTGGAACCCCAGATGTTTTGGAACTACATTTCCCATGATGCTCCACTACATTGCAGAGTGCGTGAGCATCATGGGAAATGTAGTTCCAAAACATCTGGGGTGCCAAGGTTCGCCATCACTGGACTAGGTGATGGGAATCTCTAGCAAGGTCTAAAAACTGACTAAGTTCCTTGGATGCATGACCAGGGTACGATCTTTGTAGTAATCACACCATCTCAGTGCTCCTGGCTCTACAACTCTCACAGTACTCATCTGTCAGGACAAGTTGCAGAAAAACAAAAAAATTTTATAAGAAATTTTGAAGAGTAACAATGGCCAAACACTAAGCAACTTTTGCAAGCGATCAGCCCTTAGAGAGTTGGACTAACAGATTTAGATACACTAACAAATTGAAGCCAAACTCCAACTCACGCTTTTTAGGTAGTTACAGCAAACTTTTTTTTTTAACCTTTTGGCATAAAGATTTTGCATAAACAAAAGCGGATCACCTACCACACTGTATCGCCGGATTGGCTGAAAGAAACTGGTACTGTGTGACAGCTCTTTAATTTTACAACAAGTTGCTAGTTGTGTATTCCCGTGGCAGAGGATTGCATAACGATGCCGCTAACTTGACAAGTCTGTGGCAGAGACTTTGATCGAGCATCTCATCGGTTGCTAGGTCAGTGAGAGGGGCCAATCCGGTGGTTGCTAGATCAAGTCTGTGGAAGCCGTTTGTCCTCTGGATCAAGGAGCTAACCCTAAACCGCAAATTACAAGGTACATGGATCCCCCTTAACCCTCTATTGCAAATTGTGTGTTTTTCCAAATAAATCTTCACAAAAAAAGGACTAAGTGTCAGAGCAATATTCTTTGACCAACCCTTTTAACAGGACCCCCAGGATTTGCACAGTGAACAGGTGAGGTAACGGTAAGCCCAACAAAAACCAGCAGCTCCTTCGGGGGTAAGTGATTATATTTTGTGCAACACACAGGAATTTGTCAGGTGACAACAAAGAGCCCGATGTGAGCTCAATGACACAGAGCAGCAGCAGCTGCCCCTGTCTTCTCCCATCCCCACCAGGCGGCCGGGCCCGTACAGATGCTCGAGCCCCTTTCAAGTGTATGGGCTGTACCCCTCTGATGTGGACGACTAATCAAGGAAGTGAATTGCAGCAAGCAGTTTGAACCCACCTAGGTGTGTAGTCATTGTAATAACACATTGCATCTGTAACCAATGCCTGTTGAGGTCATATGTTACAACAAGATATTCTCTATAAGCACATCTACATCACAACAGACAAGATTCCCTGACCCATGTATATTTATTGCAGGTACCTATGTAAAGCGCTGCATAAAGTGACAGTACTATACATGTATTCTACATTCACATCAGTCCCGGCCATCAAGAAGCTTACAATCTAAGGTCCCTAACTCACATACATACTAAGGCCATTTTAGATAGGAGCCAAATAACCTACCAGTAGGTCTTTGGAGTGTGGTAGGAAACCAGAGGAAACCCACACAGGCACATGCAAACTCCAGGCAGGTGGCATAGATTATGCAGGGCCAGAATATCCAGTAAAGAATTGTATACCTATTTGTTTGGGTATAACGGGCAATGCATGACTACAGTTGACAATCTGAATGCTGCAGCAAAAGCCCAGAGGTAAGGCTCTTGTAAATATTGGAGGCAGATGTCCCGGGGTTCCAGTACCTATTAATCAGAACCGTGCTTCTATTTTCTAATCTGCCGTAATAAGCAGACAGTGGGAATAAGATGGGTTCATACTAGATTGAGGAATTCTCCAAGTCTATACAGGAGACCCACAACGTATTGAACTTTTCTGAATGATAGTAGTACCCACTTTAGCTGGTAAAACAGAAGCCTGGCCTAAACTCCACATTAGTCACATGAAACTAACTTTGTACTAGTAGAAACTACAACCCACAAGCTATTCAACACAACTTTGCATCTGAAGCATTTTAGAGAGTGTGCAGTTTTCTAAAGTTGCCTATGTTAGCAATCCCTTTCTGCTGCCAAAAAAGTTCAGACTTGTGTGAACTAGCATGTCCCGAGCCTGAACTCCACAACACAAAGTTCTGCTTCCTCTGCTCCGCTCTAGATATATATTCTATTAATCTAAACATGTCCCCTGCAACTGTCAACCAAAAACAATGCATATTCCTGCCCGGAGGGTACATGGAAGTTCAGGAGGGAGAAAATAAACCTTCCCAAAGAGGAGAGTCCAACAATTGTTAGAATTGTTTGGTACACAAAGTCAAAATTATTAGGTTCAAAAGATTAAAAGATAACCAATAATAGCTAACTAATAATAGCCAATAAAGGAATGTGTGCATATGTATATATAGAATGTGTATAAGATATGTAAACATATCATCTATACACAAACACACATACATACAGACTCAAATTGTGATTTTCCATTGGCTAGGCAGGAAGGATTTACTTGAAGAGGAGCTCCAGTTGTAAAGGCAATCACCAGCCCAGAAGCTGCCGTCCTCACCCAGGATCCCTGGTGCCGATGTTTCAGAGATCGCTCCCAACTGCACTTGCAAGAAAGCTCCTTTTTAAAGTGGAAGTTTATTTTTTTTTTAAACTTGTACTTATATTTAAGTCTATAATAAGTCTTACCTGTAGGTACAGTGAATATCGCCTACATTTACACTTGACATCACTGCTGCATGCACAGTAAGCTAGTCAGACGGCCAGGGCACCTGAACCCAGAAGGAAGACCGGGTGACAATGAAAGCCCTGCCATCTGTGACAGCACGCCGCTGGAGGGCAATGCATACTAGCACATAATGCCATGGTCTTGCAATTTTTTTTTTTTAATTTTTGTTTAAAGCGGGGTTCCATTCTAAAGTGGAACTTCCGCTGATCGGAAACCCTCCCCCCCTCCGGTGTCACAATTGCCACCTTTCAGGGGGGAGGGGGGTGGAGATACCTGTCAAAGACAGGTATTTACACCCACTTCTGGGCATAGACTCCTGTGGGAGTCTATGTCATTTCTTGTCCTGCCGCGCAGTCTGCTGGGACACACACGGGTCTCAGAGACAGCGCGGACAATTCCTATTGCGCTGCACGACTCGCGCATGCGCAGTAGAGAACCGGGAAGTGAAGCCGATTCGCTTCACTTCCTGATTCCCTCACCTAGAATGGTGGCGGCAGCAGCCAAGAGATCGATCAATCAGGCCTCGGCATCGCTGGAACCCGGGACAGGTGAGTGTCCATTTATTAAAAGTCAGCAGCTGTAGTATTTATAGCTGCTGGCTTTTAATATATTTTTTTGTAGGTGGAATCCCTCTTTAACCACTTCAGCCCAGGAAAGGATTTGCCCCCTTAATGACAAGGCAATTTTTTGCAATACGGCACTGCGTTGCTTTAACTGAAAATTGCACGGTCGAGCGACATTGTACCCAAACAAAATTGACGTCCTTTCCCCCCCCCCCTCCCCCCGTTCCTGCTTAGCAGAAGCACAACATCCTCCCCACTGACAGAATGGCGATCTGCCTCTACATGGGCAGGCCGCTGTTCTGCCTCTCTCGGAATAGATCGCCAGATGCTGGCAAACATTGGGTCCATCAGACCGGCTGATTGGACACAGCGGGAGCCAAACACAGCTGGAGCGGGTTGCCTGCAGCATGCGCACCCCAGACCCGGGAGAAGCCGTGACACATCTGTATGTGATTTTGCACGGACCGGCCTGTCACAGTAAAAGTAACCGGAAAACGGTTAAAGCGGTAATCTATTGCAGCTCACCGATGTGGTGGCTGTTTTTTTTTTTTTTTGTTTTTTTTTTAAATAGGCCCCTTTTACAAGGGTGTTCTGTTTGCTTCACCCGTTCAGTCACCTTTCTTTTAGGTACATTCGGCTAACAAATTTTGAATTCTGGGAATGATTAGAATCCAGTCGATTTACTGACCCAAAATTCTATTTGAAGAATAGCTTAAAGTTAAAATGGAAGTAAACCCTTCCAAACAACTTTGACCTACAGGTAAGCCTAGATTAAGGCTTACCTGTAGGTCCAAGTAATATCTCCTAAACCTATATGGTTTAGGAGATATTTGCCCGAAAATGGGCACCGCTGTCTACGGCGCATGCGCCGTAGACAGCGGCGCGCAGGCGCACTAAATGCGGCAAGTCCAAGAATGGATTTGCCAAATTTGTCGACTCCCGTGCGCATGCGCGGGAGTGACGTCATCGCGGCTCCGCCGAATGGCAGCGTCGGAGCTCCGAGACGCGACTCCCGTGCGCATGCGCGGGAGTGACGTCATCGCGGCTTCTCCGCTGTCATTCGTCGGAGCTGCGAGAGACGCCACAACCAAGATGGATGCGGCGGACTACAGGTGACAGCGGCGACTTCGCTGGCTCCTGTGTCAGGTAAGTGACACATAATGAGCTACTATGCGATGCATAGTAGTCCATTATGCTTTACCTTTGCAGGGAAAAAAAGAGGAAGTAAACCCATCAGGGTTTACTTCCTCTTTAAGGAGAGGGCCGGCAAGCCACACAATCCTGCTGATAGGAGGAGTCATTGGTTGCTAGGAAGTTGGCAGGTGCTGGTGTCCTATCATATATGGTCCCCCATCGGATAGTGTCCACTGTGCACTGCGCATGCGCAGTACACAGCACACACAGATTCCGAAAATAGCCGAGGATGAACGGCGCCTGCGCCGTGAGTCCAGGTTTTATCCCCACCATCCAAGTGGACATAGAGTTAGAATATAAAAGAGCCAAGCGCAGCGAGGCCGAGCCCGAAGCGTGGCGAGCGAAGCTCACCCGTGAGGGGCCCTCTAATTTTCACAACCCTATGTCTGCTTGGATGGTGGGGCTACCACCTCCACTCACGGCGCAAGCGCCGTTCATCTTCTATAGGTTTTCCAAAGCTTCTTCTGCCCCGTACTATATAAATGGCAGGACACCATCTGCCAGAACACCGGTTTCTAACTACTAATGCAAAAACAGGGCTTTCTTCTGTTTGGAAAAAAAAAAAAAGGGGGAGGATGGATGTTAACAAAAAGGCAGATCTGCCAACATCCACTTGCCCATAGAAATACATTGGTGTCCATTTTTCATCCATCAACAGACAGAGGGGGGGAAAAAATAAATAAAAAATGGACAAACGGGCACACAGAACACCTGTGTGAAAGGGCCAAAGGCTTTTTTCCCCCCTCTGTTTGCACCTGGTGATCTGGCCAGTAAAACATCTCTTGTATTAGGCTGCCTACACTCTGGATAAAGGAAAACAAGGGGGAATTGTCAGTCCTGGGGAAGGGGGAGTGTAATGCCGCGTACACACGACCCGACTTTGACGGACAAGGTCCCACAATCTTCCCGACTGACTTTCTGAATGAACGGACTTGGACATACACACACACACCAAAGTCCGACGGATTAGAACGTGATGAACTAGAATAAGGAAGTTCATAGCCAGTAGCCAATAGCTGCCCTAGTGTCGGTTTTTGTCCGTCGGATTAGCATACACACCAACGTATTTCTCGGTCCGACTGGAAAATTTAAAACATGTTCTATTTCTAAAGTCTGCCGGATTTCTGGCAAGCAAAAAGTCCGATGGAGCCCACACACAATCGAATTGTCCGACGGACTCGTTCCATCTGACCTTTGCCGTCAAAAAGTCCGGTCCTGTGTGCGCAGCATTAGATGTACTAGCAGATTTAACCACTTGAAGACCAGGTCTATTCTCACACTTTTTGTTTACATTTAAAAAGCTTTATTTTTTGTTAGAAAAATTACTTTACAACCCCCAAACAATACAATATACCGTAATTGAATTTATATACACTCAGCAGCCACTATATTAGGTACACCTGTTCAATAACTTGGTAACACAAACTGTTAATCAGCCAATCACATTGCAGAAACTGCATTTAGACCCCATTCACACCTGAGCGTTTTGTAGCTTGAAGCTACAAAATGCTAGGAGGGGAAAAATTCTATTATTCTCAATGGAGATGGTTCACATCTCCACTACATGTCGCCTGAAGCTCAAACAAGTTCCGGACCCTTTTTTGTCAATCGAATTGAGCAGATTTGGGCGTTTTTCTTCTTTTAACATTGGTGACCCTTTGCCCTGCACAAAATCGCGGCAAATAACGCAGCGAATCGCGGTAAAAAACGCTACGCTCAGGTGTGAATGCAGCCTTAGGCTTCTAAACGTCGTGAAGACTACTTGCTGAAGTTCATAACGAGCATCAGAAAGGGAATTTAAGTGACTTTGAACGTGGCATGGTTGTTACTGCCAGGCGGGTAGGTCTGAGTATGTCAAAAATGGCTGATCTACTGGCATTATTACGCACAACCATCTCTAGGATTTGCAGAGAAAGAGAAAATATCCAGTGAGCGGCAGCTGTGTGGACCAAAATGCCTTAAGGTCAGAGGAGAATGGGCAGACTGGCTCGATATGATAGAAAGGCAACAGTAACTAAAATAACCACTCCTTACAACCAAGGTATACAGAACACCATCTCTGAACGCACAATACATCGAACCATGCAAATAAAAAAAACATAACACAATATATAACCCATTCTTTGGAAAATATAAAAAAGATGAGGTTACGTTGAGTAAATAGATACCCAACATGTCATTCTTTAAAAATTTCAAACGCCCGTGGAATAACGACAAAGTATGATACTTAAAAATCTCCAAAGGCAGCATTTTAAACACAGGTTACCAGTTTAGGGTTACAAAGGAGATCTAGAGCTAGAATTATTACTCTCGCTATAATGTACACGGCAATGCCTTACATGTGTAGTATGAACACTGGTTACATATATGTTTGCCTCTGTGCATGAGCATGGGGGCGCTTTAAAAAAAATGCAAACATCTCTTTTGATAGCAATAAAAGCACGACAGGACCTCTTTATGGAGACACCTGTAAGACCCCAGATCTTTCCTCCACCCTTAAAGTGGTTGTAAACCCTTACAAACCACTTTGACCTACAGGTAAGCCTAGATTAAGGCTTACCTGTAGGTCCAAGCAATATCTCCTAAACCTATATGGTTTAGGAGATATTTGCCCGAAAACGGGCACCGCTGTCTACGGCGCATGCGCCGTAGACAGCGGCGCGCAGGCGCACTGAGCGCGGCATTTCCAAGAATGGAGCTGTCGCGCGTGTCGACTCCCGCGCGCATGCGCGGGGGTGACATCATTGCGGCTTCGCCGAATGACAGCGGCGGAGCTACGAGACCCCACCAACAAGATGGATGCCGTGGACTACAGGGGACAGCGGTGACTTCGCTGGCTCCTGTGTCAGGTAAGTGACACATAATGGGCTACTATGCGATGCATAGTAGTCCATTATGCTTTGCCTTTGCAGGGAATGAAAGAGGAAGTAAACTCATCAGGGTTTACTTCCTCTTTAAAAGCATAGGATCAAAAAATAAATAAAATAGAGTATTATTAATAATCTACCCCCCCCCCCAGAAAAGCAAAATGCTTGGTTTACATTTTCTCTAATCAAAAATGATAAAAAAAGGTTTGCCACATCGTCTCCTAGACCATAGAGATTATCAGGGATTTTCCAGTCCCAATCGCCTATATTTTAAGTGCCCACAACCGCCGGGCTCTCCAGTGCCATGGGAGAGCCCAGAAAACAAGGCACGCCTGGAGAGTTTGGGGGGGGGGGGGGGCGCAACCAAGGCCCCGTTATAACACAATGGTGTACATGTACACAATACTGCATTTAACCACTTGATGCACAAACACATGAAAACCAAGCTCCAGCTAATTCTTTATAATCAGCTACAGCAGTCTTGTTCCTTTTGGGATAAGATTTACCTAACCAAAAGCTGACCATTGTAAGTACTCCTGCCAGTGTTAAATGGCTTCTCTCTTCCCTGTAACTGCTACGTCTGCAGGACAGCTTGGTCTTTTTAAAAAAAATACTGACTTACTGACCAGATCACCAGGTGAAAACAGAAGAAAGTCTAAAAAAACAAAACAAATACATGACATTTAAGACTTGGTAAGCTGGAACAACATTAAAGGTTTGCTTTTGGGTTTATCACCACTTTAAGAATTCCGCACCTACAACAAACTTAGAACCACGGTGAAACATTTATTTGTTCACTGAAAAACTTGGCAGAAGCATGTTACTTTTGTGTGTTCCAGTGCTTTCCTCAGTGACAGGTTTCCTTCCAGACTAAAACTTTAGCCAAATAGGAAAATACCACCAACACACATATGTGAACTTTTTTTATTTTTAACTCTTCCAAGGTACTTATAACGCCATTTAGTCACACCACTATTCAGAACATATAGCTCTCCGTCTTCTCTGGTCAATTTTCTACCTCCGGCTTACTCATCGGATTATGAAGTCGCATGACCACCCCTAGATACACATGTGACCAGACCACAGACTTTTTTTTTTGTTTTTTTATGAGCAGTAATATAGCTTTAAAGCGGTTGTAAAGGCAGAAGGTTTTTTTTTTTTGTTTGTTTTTTTGTTTTTTTAATCCATGCATTAAGATAAAAAAAAAAAGCCTTCTGTGTGCAGCTGCCCCCCTAATACTCAACTGAGCCCCATCTTGATCCAGCAATGGGGCACGTGAGACTGGGCTGTCCAGAACTCTCCATTCTCATCCAAGACAGTAGCTAAGCACCATTGGCTTCCTGCTGCTGTCGATCAAAGTCAGTGAGCCAATAAAAAAAGAGGGGGCAGGCCAGGGCTCCGTGTCTGAATGGACGCAAGGAGCTGCAGCTCAGCTCGGGTGCCCCCATAGCAAGCGGCTTGCTGTGGGGGCACTCAACAGGATGAAGGAGCCAGGAATGCTGAAGAGGGACCCGACAAGAGGAGGATCGGGGCTGCTCTGTGCAAAACCACTGCACAGAACAAGTATAACATGATTGCTGTTTTGTTTTTCACATCAGAAGTCATCTAGTCCCTGCTGCAACTGAAGATTACTTTTTTCATGCAAGTACATGCAGCTAGAAAGTGATACTAAAGTTTTGTTTTTTCTATAAAAGGCTTTAGTATCACTTTAAAACAAACCAGCACTAACCTTTCTAGCTGCATGTATTTGCATGAAGAAATTGAATCTTCAGTTTAGCAGGGACTTGGAAGCCTGCTAGACTTCTGATGTTAAACACCCCCACCCCCCACCCCGTTTTTTCTGTTTTTTTGAAGAACGTTTGTTCGATTTTCTAATCGTTAGTGGGGTGAAATTAATGTTAATTTTCAACCACAGTGACAGGAAAACAAATTTAGAAATAGAAAACTTCTTGGTCAAAGGAATTTTCAGACAGTGTATGTGGTTTTCAATCAGAAATTACATTCATTTTAAAAACAGAATGTTAAAAACAAGTGAAAATTTCAAACAACAATCTTTCGTTCAGCGAATATTTCGTCTGAATATTCTCAAGCTGAAAACTGATCCGGGTGGCCAGCATAAGGCTCAGTAAACACCTATGCAGTTTGCTTTTGATCGGTTTCTGCAGTGCGTTTTCGATTTTTGAGCACCTGATTTTGCTGCGATTTGCATTTTTTCTGGCCAATTTGTTGTTGGGCAGATTTAAAAAATAAATAAAAAATTTAAAATTAAAATAAAAACACAACATAAATTGATGCAAAAACGCATAACATGCTTTTCTGCTGCTTCTCCGTTGAAGTATATTGAACCCAAAAACCACCGTTTGGCATAAAAAAAATAAAATAAAAGTCCCTGACCCTTTCCAAATACACAGCGGATGAAAAAAAAATAAAAAAATAAAAAAAAAATAAAAAAAAAGTATAGATGGTGAACATGTCCCATAGGAGATCATGTAAATGAACTGTAGTGAGTGTCTGCAAAAAGCACCAAAAAAACACATAGATGTGATCCAGGTCTAAAGCCCCGTGCATCAGATTTTCTGCTGATTTTTCCCTTCAGATTTACCAAAACCCATGTAGTGTAAGGGCCTGCCTGATTGCATACACATTAAAACTCCTAAGGTTTGACCTCCATATTTTATGGTTTTGGTAAATCTGAAGGAAAAAAAAAAAAAAAAGCATCAGCAGAAAATCTGGAAGTGTGTATAGGGCTTTAGATGTTTAGTAAAACAACAGGGGGGGGTAAAAAATCACTACTGTAAGGGGTTCATGTTTTTAATGTAGAACTGTGAAATATTTACAGTAGGGATTATCTGCTCTTTTTGTACTCTAAAGGGCTAATTTTATTTTATTTTTAACTCCATTATGTTACTAGCCGATTATAAAAATAGTAATCAATTCATTGTTTCAGCCCTACTATACTGCATGTAATGTCACTGAGGCTCGGCCCACTAAACTTAACTTGTTCAGTGTAGAGGGCTCCATCCACCGCCAGGGTGATTTATATATGTTTAATTCCTGGAGTTCTGCTTCCTATGATGGCGCAGAGAGGAAAAAAAAAAAAAAAAAAAAAGGAAGAGCCCAAATAGAAAGTTCAGGGCACTTTCACACTCGGCGGGGGCGCTCCTAAAGTGCCCCGAAGATGCTGCTTGCAGGACTTTTTTTTTTTATAACATCCTACAAGCGCACAACTCCAGTGTGAAAGCATTCAGGCTCACACTGGAGTGACAGAAGATGCTCTTTACAGGTGCCATTTTTAGCGCTAAAATGCCTGTAAAGCCACTTAGTGTGGAAGTAGCCCAAGGGCCACATTAATAATAATAATAATAATAATAATAATAAATAAAATAAGCTTTACAACCTCTTTAAAAGCAGAGTTCCACCCAAAAGTGGAATCTCCTCCCTCCACCTTCTCTGGTGCCACATTTGGCACCTTTCTGAGGGGCAGGCATTTTTGACAGGTACCCTCCCCACTTCAGGGCCGCGGAAGCCCCCCTCCTCCACCAGGCCATTCAAAAAGTGCAGGGCACCTTGCGCATGCGCAGTATGTAGTTTCCCTTAGGACGAATGGTGGCGGCAGTAGCACCCGACAGACGATCTGAAATTTGGCTGGGGTGCCAACAACTCAGGCTCCCTGGACAGGTAAGTGTCCATATATTAAAGCAGCTGTAGGATTCGTAGCCGCTGACCTTTTTATCCCCAGACAGAACACCGCTTTAAAAACTCTTCTCAGTTTATTTCTTTAAAACACTAAAGTTTAGAAGGCGTAAGCATCTCTTAACCCACTAACAAAACCAATCCGTGGTTAGGCTTTGTCACGCGGTAATCCTCCCAGTAAGAAACATACTGTCCTCGGGTGACAACGCTCACTCCGTGTACTGCAGCTTCATTCTAGGCTGCATGCTTCTAATTTGGACTAGAAAACATCGCCCCTCCACAGCTCTATAAAATAAGGGGGTGTTCTTTAGTTCAGTGATAAATTGGGCAGGGTTGATAATGCTGCTTGAGATTTCAGTGCAGCAGAGGAAGCGAAGGAACTTGCTGGCAGGAACAGGTCATTTTTATTTTATTTTTTACCTTTCAAATATAACAAACACTTTCAATTGTATATTCAACAGACCAAAAACAAGAGAAACACTCAGGCTCGGGTTCCGTAGTACAGAACGGGGGCGACTTGTCAGGCGGCGAAGTCGCCTGGACAAGTCGCCCCTGTGTGAACCGAGCCTCACTGTTATGCTGCGTACACACGGTCGGATATCCCGATGGGAAAAATGTTGGATGTGAGCTTATGTTGGAAGTGTGTATGCTCCATCGAACATTTGTTGTCAGACTTTCCACCAACAAAATGTTTGATAGCAGGTTCTCAAATTTTCCACCAACAAAAAAAAAAAAAAAAAAAAAAAAAAAGACTGTTTTTGGAAAGTCTGAATCGTGTGTACACAAGTCGGTCGCACAAAAGTTCACTCATGCTCGGAATCAAGCAGGAGCTTCACTAGCTATTGAACTTCCTTTTTCTCGGCTCATTGTACCGCGTTCCCACATCCGGAATTGTTGGCCAACATTTGTGTGACCGTGTGTATGCAAGACTAGTTGGAGCCAATAACCTTCAAACAAAAATCCACGGTTTTGTGGGGGGAAAGTGTGTACGGGGCATTAGCATTTACATACACGTTATTTGGAGTTCGGAACACCTATGGCCCCTACACCAAGCAATCTTTTCAAGATTAGGAACGGAATTATTTAAACTACAAATACCAAGTCATGTGAAATGGGACATATGCAAGGAGAGTTCTTAAAAGCCCCAGGACTGTACCTGTAATATTAGGAAGGGCCAGCATGTATGCAGGAGGTGGTATAGGGAGGGCAGAAAGCAGGTCAATCCAGTTGGAAATATTGCAGGGGTGGTATAATGAGGGTGAAAGTAATGCCACCAACACAAACACAAGGCAGGGGCAGCTGGCATACAAAGCAGAGGTATCACACAGTGAGTGCTAGAGCCATGCCAGTCACACAAGGGAATGCCAGTCAAAAAAATAAATAAAAAAAAAAAAAAACAGTTCAGAGGGGTAGCTGGAATAGGGGAGTTTAAACATACATACCAGTTACACAAAAGGAAACAAACATACCAACATAGGCAGAGGTGGTATAGAGAGGTAAAAGCCATGCCAGTCACACAGAAGGAAACAGGTCAGTATAGTTGGCAAATACTGTAGCGGCAGTATATTGAGAGGGAAAGCCATGCCAGTAATACAGAAGCAGGCATGTCAGTACAGGGGCAACTGGCATATGTGGCAGAGCTGGCACACAGAGGGTGAGGGCCATAGTAGACACACAGAAAAAAAATAAAAAAAAATAAAAAAAACACATGGCAGTTCAAGGGTAGCTACATGGAGAGTTAAAAAGCATGGCAGTTACACATAAGTCACAAGTAAGAAAGCATACCAGTACAGGCGTATGTGGCATGCATGGCACAGGTGGTAAACCGAGGGTGAGCACCATGCCAGTTACACAGAAGGATGCCGGTACAATGCAGCTGGTGCACATGTCAGAGGTGATCCACAGAGGGGCAGTCAGTATATAGAGCACAGCAAGGGTGAGCTCCATGCCAGTATTGCAGAAGGAATGTCAGTACAGGGGCAGCTGGCATACTAAGGGTGACAGCCATGCCATTCACACAGAAGGATGCTGGTAGAAATGGGACAGGAGGGGGGCAAGAGTCATGCCAGTCATATAGAAGCATGTCAGTATAGGGGTAGGTAGAATATACACACTGATCAGCCATAACGTTATGACCACCCACCTACCATTGAGTAGCCGCCCCCCTTTTGCTGACCAGACAGCCCTGACCCATTGAGACATGGGCACTACAAGACAAAGCCTTGCACTGCCTCTGCCAGCTCAAGTGGAAAGAACGCACCGCACCAGGTGTAACTGATATGCCCACCGGAACACACACCTGAATGCCAGCCCCGGCTCACCTCCATGGTAAACTGTCAAAATAAAAGATGGCTGCACCTCACGTGGGCTCCAAGTAAAAGTTTATTGGAATATGAAAATATCCAAAATGACACCAGAGGGCACCAGCGGTGGTCCAGGTGGACGCCTTTCACACAACAGAAATGTGCAGGATCATTAAAGCCTCTGCCAGCTTGGCTTCTTCCCATACTGCACCCTGGTGCCATCTTTTCCCTAGGTAATCATGTACCCACCCATCCACATGATGAAAATGTGACTCATCAGACCAGGCCACCTTCTTCTATTGCTCCATGGTCCAGCTCTGATGCTCACATGCCCATTGTAGGAGCTTTTGGCTGTGGACACAAGTCAGCATGGGCACCCTGATCAGTCTGCGGCCACACAGACTCATTTGTTCATTTCCCCCCCCCCCCCCCCCAAAACTTAACACATCAACTACAGGGACAACATGATCACTTATTTCCCAACATATCCCACCCACCAAGATAATCCATGCTATTCACTTTACCCGACAGTGGTCAAAATGTTATGTCTGATCGGTGTATGGCAGAGGGGGTACATGGAGGGGTAGGTGGCAGTCATACCAGTCCAGAGGCCCAGCACTGCCCCTCCCCCCTGAGGCCCCCCCCCACAATGATCACCTTCCTCCCTCTAGTGACCCCCCCCACAATGATCACCTTCCTCCCTCTAGTGACCCCCCCCCCCCCCCCAACAATGATCACCTTCCTCCCTCTAGTGACCCCCCCCCCCACACAATGATCACCTTCCTCCCTCTAGTGACCCCCCCCCCCACACAATGATCACCTTCCTCCCTCTAGTGACCCCCCCCCCCACACAATGATCACCTTCCTCCCTCTAGTGACCCCCCCCCCCACACAATGATCACCTTCCTCCCTCTAGTGACCCCCCCCCCACACAATGATCACCTTCCTCCCTCTAGTGACCCCCCCCAATGATCACCTTCCTCCCTCTAGTGACCCCCCCCCCCCACACAATGATCACCTTCCTCCCTCTAGTGACCCCCCCCCCCACACAATGATCACCTTCCTCCCTCTAGTGACCCCCCCCCCACACAATGATCACCTTCCTCCCTCTAGTGACCCCCCCCCCCCACACAATGATCACCTTCCTCCCTCTAGTGACCCCCCCCCCCCACACAATGATCACCTTCCTCCCTCTAGTGACCCCCCCCCCCCCACACAATGATCACCTTCCTCCCTCTAGTGACCCCCCCCCCCACACAATGATCACCTTCCTCCCTCTAGTGACCCCCCCCCCCACACAATGATCACCTTCCTCCCTCTAGTGACCCCCCCCCCCCACACAATGATCACCTTCCTCCCTCTAGTGACCCCCCCCCCCACACAATGATCACCTTCCTCCCTCTAGTGACCCCCCCCCCCACACAATGATCACCTTCCTCCCTCTAGTGACCCCCCCCCCACACAATGATCACCTTCCTCCCTCTAGTGACCCCCCCCCCACACAATGATCACCTTCCTCCCTCTAGTGACCCCCCCCCCCACACAATGATCACCTTCCTCCCTCTAGTGACCCCCCCCCCCACACAATGATCACCTTCCTCCCTCTAGTGACCCCCCCCCACACAATGATCACCTTCCTCCCTCTAGTGACCCCCCCCCACACAATGATCACCTTCCTCCCTCTAGTGACCCCCCCCCCCCCACAATGATCACCTTCCTCCCTCTAGTGACCCCCCCCCACAATGATCACCTTCCTCCCTCTAGTGACCCCCCCCACAATGATCACCTTCCTCCCTCTAGTGACCCCCCCCCCACAATGATCACCTTCCTCCCTCTAGTGACCCCCCCCCCCCAACAATGATCACCTTCCTCCCTCTAGTGACCCCCCCCCCAACAATGATCACCTTCCTCCCTCTAGTGACCCCCCCCCCCAACAATGATCACCTTCCTCCCTCTAGTGACCCCCCACAATGATCACCTTCCTCCCTCTAGTGACCCCCCCCCCACAATGATCACCTTCCTCCTTCTAGTGACCCCCCCCCACAATGATCACCTTCCTCCCTCTAGTGACCCCCCCCCCCCACAATGATCACCTTCCTCCTTCTAGTGACCCCCCCCCCCACAATGATCACCTTCCTCCCTCTAGTGACCCCCCCCCCCACAATGATCACCTTCCTCCCTCTAGTGACCCCCCCCCCACAATGATCACCTTCCTCCTTCTAGTGACCCCCCCCCCACAATGATCACCTTCCTCCCTCTAGTGACCCCCCCCCCCACAATGATCACCTTCCTCCCTCTAGTGACCCCCCCCCCACAATGATCACCTTCCTCCCTCTAGTGACCCCCCCCCCACAATGATCACCTTCCTCCCTCTAGTGACCCCCCCCCCCACAATGATCACCTTCCTCCCTCTAGTGACCCCCCCCCCACAATGATCATCTTCCTCCCTCTAGTGACCCCCCCCCCCCAACAATGATCACCTTCCTCCCTCTAGTGACCCCCCCCCCAACAATGATCACCTTCCTCCCTCTAGTGACCCCCCCCCCCCAACAATGATCACCTTCCTCCCTCTAGTGACCCCCCCCCCCAACAATGATCACCTTCCTCCCTCTAGTGACCCCCCCCCCAACAATGATCACCTTCCTCCCTCTAGTGACCCCCCCCCCCACAATGATCACCTTCCTCCCTCTAGTGACCCCACAATTACCCCTCCATTCAGGGAACCACACCCCCCCTCCCCCCCCAGGATCTCTCACCTGATGAAGGTGGTCTTCCCCGTACTGTACTGTCCCACCAGTAGCACCATGGGCCGGTTCTGGAAGTCGGCCTCCTCCAGGGCCGGGGAATGGAATTCATGGAAGCGGTAATGTTCCTCCAGAGGTAGGAGCTTCCCGGTGTACAGAGCCTGCAGGCCGCCCGTCACCGTCTGGTGAACATCCTGCGTCTGACGGCCGGAGCCGCTCTCCTTCCCCAACCAGCTGAACATGTCCTTCCCTCAGCGAGTGTTCTCCGTGCCAGGTGACCGCCGCTCTTCGGCATGGACTGCGATCACTTCCTTGTTATCCCCGGTGTACGGGATCCGCCTATCACCACACAGGGACACGTCACCTGAGCCCTGACACCGCCCTGCACAGCACCGAGCTGCCAACCACACACAACGTCACCCTGCACCTAGCGGGCGGCGACTCATCGGGACATCTAGTGGTGAGCGGAGGAGCAGCAGGAGGAGCTCATGAACCTTCCCGCTCATCGCTCTGTCTTCCCGCATTGGCGGCATCCATCAGACCTGACACTGATTCCTGGAACACAGAGAACACAGAGAATGTGACATTCACCAAATATTCACTGCACCTACATCCACCTGGGGTATGTGATCACAGGGATCCTCAGAAATTCCAGAATCTAGGAATCTGAATCCTGCACATCCCAGCCCCCACCCCACCACCTTGACATTCATAGACAGCTTATTAGAAACTACAAGTTTACCCCACTGACTGTCCGGAGGCTTCTATTCTTCATTTTTCACACATGTTCAGCACTTTCTGTTGGAAAAGTATTTAGAATGCCCAAATATTATATATTTTCTGAAAGCATAGGCCCCGGAGAATAAAATGACGGTGTTTACAAATTGTTATTTCTTCCAAAATATTTTATTAATTTTCCCCCAAAAATTATTTGCAAAAAACAAATAAATTACACATTAAAAAGGGAGTCCAATATGTAATAATAGAACAATATGGTAACCGTGGTAATTGGCGCTACCTACAAATAAAACTCCTTATATGTATGTATATCAATATATGATCCCGAATATATCATGCATTCATCTTAAAGAATATATATATAATAAAAGGAGGTATAACCCCAAAAAACTGCTATTCTGCGATTTTTAATTTACAAGCTACTCAGATGTCCCAAAAAACAACAAAATTCCTACTGTAGATTAATTCCTGAGATTGACAGATAGTTCCAATAAACAAAGGAAAAGGAAAGAACCAAAAACCAAACGACAACAAACAAGAAAACAAAAGATTTGTATCTATATCGCTAAAAAGCAATATTCTCTAAAATCGCATTATCGCCAAAATATGGTTAAGTGAGCAAATTCCCAGTAGGAGGCGTGTGTGAATGTGCTAGTGGAATTATAATCCCAAATATGCAAACTGTAAGTGCAAAACGCTAATATAGATATATATAAAAGAATTTGTTGCCTAAAATCGCATTATCGCCAAGATATGCAAAAAAAAACAGTAGGAGGTGTATATAAATGTGCTTAATGAAATTAAAATTCAAAATAATACAACCTATAAATGCAAAATGCTAATATAAGCATATATATGAAAGACCAAAATGTTAATAGTACATAAAAATTGTGTCAAAAAAGTGCAAGTGAAAAAACAAAAAACAAAAAATATAAAAACAAAAAAGCAAAAAAATATATATATAAAAAAGCAAAGAGTCAATTAACCCCCAAATTGAAAAAACAATCCATAATAACCAAAAGTGCAAAAATAGTGTCCAAATTTCCAAAAAAATCTTCAATGGTGCAATTACAGAAAGTTCAAATGTGACTATAGTGCTTCTTGTGCAATCTCCAACGTGACTTCTGTGTTCCCCCACAAGGTCCCCCACTCACCAGAAGAATACACCCCTGCAGGGGTAATTCGCCTTGAAATCAAAGTCTGCCGATATCCAGCTCTTCATTCGCATCCAGAGAGAGTTTTCTCAATCCCTGCTGATGTCCAGCTCCTCAATCGCAACCAAGGGGAGATTTCATATATCCTCATAAGAAAAAAATTGTAGTCTCCATAGTGTGATTTGTATAAAAAATCAATTTATTGCCACAAAAGTATAAACCAATAAAAACATAAAAAATGATAAAACGAAAAAAACAAATCTCATATATTGAGACAAGATGTGGAACCACAGTCCATTAAAAAATAACCATACGCTAATAGCACTTTATCCCAAAAAAAACAAAGGACTAGAAACCAAAAAACAATGTCCCAGGGTATAACCTGTTGTCTAAGGTCACTCCAGTGTTTGTAAGTCCCCCAGGGATAGAGCCTTTCTAGCGCGAAAATTAATCCGAACGTGGAAGCCGCTCGGTGGATACGCAGCTACGGCTTGCACTCCAACTGCGCTCCAACGAACGGAACTGACGTAATAGGCGTAACGCCTATTACGTCAGTTCCGTTCGTTGGAGCGCAGTTGGAGTGCAAGCCGTAGCTGCGTATCCACCGAGCGGCTTCCACGTTCGGATTAATTTTCGCGCTAGAAAGGCTCTATCCCTGGGGGACTTACAAACACTGGAGTGACCTTAGACAACAGGTTATACCCTGGGACATTGTTTTTTGGTTTCTAGTCCTTTGTTTTTTTTGGGATAAAGTGCTATTAGCGTATGGTTATTTTTTAATGGACTGTGGTTCCACATCTTGTCTCAATATATGAGATTTGTTTTTTTCGTTTTATCATTTTTTATGTTTTTATTGGTTTATACTTTTGTGGCAATAAATTGATTTTTTATACAAATCACACTATGGAGACTACAATTTTTTTCTTATGAGGATATATGAAATCTCCCCTTGGTTGCGATTGAGGAGCTGGACATCAGCAGGGATTGAGAAAACTCTCTCTGGATGCGAATGAAGAGCTGGATATCGGCAGACTTTGATTTCAAGGCGAATTACCCCTGCAGGGGTGTATTCTTCTGGTGAGTGGGGGACCTTGTGGGGGAACACAGAAGTCACGTTGGAGATTGCACAAGAAGCACTATAGTCACATTTGAACTTTCTGTAATTGCACCATTGAAGATTTTTTTGGAAATTTGGACACTATTTTTGCACTTTTGGTTATTATGGATTGTTTTTTCAATTTGGGGGTTAATTGACTCTTTGCTTTTTTATATATATATTTTTTTGCTTTTTTGTTTTTATATTTTTTGTTTTTTGTTTTTTCACTTGCACTTTTTTGACACAATTTTTATGTACTATTAACATTTTGGTCTTTCATATATATGCTTATATTAGCATTTTGCATTTATAGGTTGTATTATTTTGAATTTTAATTTCATTAAGCACATTTATATACACCTCCTACTGGTTTTTTTTGCATATCTTGGCGATAATGCGATTTTAGGCAACAAATTCTTTTATATATATCTATATTAGCGTTTTGCACTTACAGTTTGCATATTTGGGATTATAATTCCACTAGCACATTCACACACGCCTCCTACTGGGAATTTGCTCACTTAACCATATTTTGGCGATAATGCGATTTTAGAGAATATTGCTTTTTAGCGATATAGATACAAATCTTTTGTTTTCTTGTTTGTTGTCGTTTGGTTTTTGGTTCTTTCCTTTTCCTTTGTTTATTGGAACTATCTGTCAATCTCAGGAATTAATCTACAGTAGGAATTTTGTTGTTTTTTGGGACATCTGAGTAGCTTGTAAATTAAAAATCGCAGAATAGCAGTTTTTTGGGGTTATACCTCCTTTTATTATATATATATTCTTTAAGATGAATGCATGATATATTCGGGATCATATATTGATATACATACATATAAGGAGTTTTATTTGTAGGTAGCGCCAATTACCCCGGTTACCATATTGTTCTATTTTTTGGAGGAAACACCTATTGGAGTTTCTTTCTTTGTGGGTGGCAGCAACCTAATGATATAATTAGTATTTGGCCGTAGCCACTGTTATTGCTATCCTTTCCTACTTCCCACCGTTGTTGAGCGCGGTTTTTCCTTAATTTTATACCAATATGTAATAATATCAATTATCCTGATCTTTTCCTAATTCCGTCTATTACCCATCACCAGACCAACTCTGACCATTTCATCTTTCCTAGGAAGAGGAAAGATTAACATGGGAGTTAGGGCCGGTTCACACTGCGGGCGATGCGAGGCGACACCGACTTACCTCGCCGCGACCTGCCGCGACCTCAGCGGCGATTTGCAAATGACTTCTGTATAGAAGTCAATGCAAGTCGCCCCGAGGTCGCCCAGAAGTAGTACAGGAACCTTTTTTCTGAGTCGGAGCGACTCGAGTCGCTCCTCTCAGAACGGTTCCATTGTACAGAACGGGGGCGACTTGTCAGATTGCGGCGAGGCAAGTCGTGTCGCCTCGCATCGCCCGCAGTGTGAACCGGCCCTAAAAGGGTTAGATATTCTCAATAAGGTAAATTATAGGTAACATAAAATTAGTCTGATAAACTTGACATAAGGATTTAAACAGGAGCATATTTGTAAGGGAGGGGGAGGGGAGGGATGGTATACAGGAAATAAGGTGTAAACATTAATCTTATAATATTGGAAATGAGTGTAGAAGGGGGACTAGGGGGGTTTCCTACCCCAGTGGCTTCCTGATTTATTTATTTTCTCTTCTTACTCTGTTCTTGTATATATATGGCCCCCATCAATGCTTACTTATTAATCTTTTTTTAGATAAAATTATTTAATTTTTTAGATAAAATAATGCTCACTTTTTTATTAAATGTACTGTTAAAGTATTTAAAAAATCGAATAAAGAATAAAGTTTAAAAAAAAAAAAAAAAAAAAGGAAAAGGGAGTCTGATATGTAATAATATAAATTATCCTGATCTTTTCCTAATTACTTCTATTACCCATCACCAGAGAAACTCTGACCATTAAGTTCCTATATACTTCATTCATTCTTCATTTCTTGTCTCCACCACTCTCTCTTAGTATATAAACATTTTTCACCAATAGATCAGGATTTATATATATATATTTCTTTTTTTCTTTATCTGTTACAATTCTTATACAGTATGTACGTCTTATACTCACTTTTGTGAGATACTGTATATATATATATATATATATATATATACAGTATATATATATATATATATATATATACAGTATATATATATATATATATATATATATATATATATATATACTTACAGTATCTCTCAAAAGTTAGTACACCCCTCACATTTTTGTAAATATTTTATTATATCTTTTCATGTGACAACACTGAAGAAACAACACTTTGCTACAATGTAAATTAGTGAGTGTACAGCTTGTATAACAGTGTAAATTATTTGCTGTCCCCTCAAAATAACTCAACACACATCCATTAATGTCTAAACTGCTGGCAACAAAAATGAGTACACCCCTAAATGAAAATGTCCAAATTGGGCCCAAAGTGTCAATATTTTGTGTGGCCACCTTTATTTTCCAGCACTGCCTTAACCCTCTTGGGCATGGAGTTCACCAGAGCTTCACAGGTTGCCACTGGAGTCCTCTTCCTCTCCTCCATGATGATATCACAGAGCTGGTGGCTCTTTGAGACTTTGCGCTCATCCACCTTTGGATTGAGGATGCCCCACAGATGCTCAATAGGATTTAGGTCTGGAGACACACTTGGCCAGTCCATTGTCTTTACCCTCAGCTTCTTTAACAAGGCTGTGGTTGTCTTGGAGGTGTATTTGGTACAGTGGCGGCCCATCCATAGGGGGTGCCCGGGCGCCGCCCCTCCTGCTGTAGTCACACAACAAATAAAATGTAAAAATTTTTTTTTTTAAATGCCCCCTTTAAGATTTTTCTTTTTTTTCTTTTTTTTATTTCCTTTACCTAAGTGCACTGTTTTTGGGCACCGGACACTGTGCACTATGGGAAGCGCCACGTCAATGCAATCACGAGATTGCAGATGCAGAGCTTCATTTGGCGGGGTTTTGAGATGCTTTGTGGCGCAATCAATCGCCGAGTGCTTTGTTCTCAGTGTGAGAACAAAATCACTGCCGGCGGGCTACAAAAATATGGCCGCCGTGAGGACTAATCCCTGTGCGTTCAGTGGGGAGGGGAGGCCCCTCCGCTCTCCACTGAACACAGGGAGAGACCAGGAATGGACGGGCCGCCGTTGAGTTTACCAAGCTGTCCTCACCTCCACCAGAAGAATTTTACTGTGCAGATTCTTGTCCATGCAAAGGCAAGTGAGTGTTTTGCCCGTAAGCCTGCTTGTGTGGAAAGATCAAACTTTTATCGTCACCTGAGGATTACTTTTGTTAGGACTGTTGGTGAAGCCATATTAGATTCCCCGCCCCCCCCCTTTTCACTACACATTAAAAAAATTGAATGCAAGTTTGATTATAACCCTTGTGGCAGCAGGCAGGTAAAGTAACCTGGTTGTATCCAGGATGGAAAATACAGTGGTGTGAAAAAGTGTTTGCCCCTTCCTCATTTCCTGTTCCTTTGCATGTTTGTCACACTTAAGTGTTTCGGAACATCAAACCAATTTAAACAATAGTCAAGGACAACACAAGTAAACACAAAATGCAATTTGTAAATGAAGGTGTTTATTATTAAAGGTGAAAAAAAATCCAAACCATCATGGCCCTGTGTGAAAAAGTGATTGCCCCCCTTGTTAAAACATACTATAACTGTTGGTTGTCCACACCTGAGTTCAATTTCTATAGCCACACCCAGGCCTGATTATTGCCACACCTGTTCACAATCAAGGCATCACTTAAATAGGAGCTGCTTGACACAGTAAGGTCCACCAGAAGATCCTTAAAAGCTACACATCATGCCGAGACCCAAAGAAATTCAGGAACAATTGAGAAAGAAAGTAATTGAGATCTATCAGTCTGGAAAGGGTTATAAAGCCATTTCCAAAGCTTTGGGAATCCAGCGAACCACAGTGAGAGTCATTATCCACAAATGGCGAAGACATGGAACAGTGGTGAACCTTCCCAGGAGTGGCCGGCCGCCCAAAATTACCCCAAGAGCGCAGCGACGACTCATCCAAGAGGTCACAAAAGACCCCACAACAACGTCCAAGGAACTGCAGGCCTCACTTGCCTCAGTTAAAGTCAGCGTTCATGCCTCCACCATCAGGAAAAGACTGGGCAAAAATGGCCTGCATGGCAGAGTTCCAAGGAGAAAACCACTGCTGAGCAAAAAAAACATCAAAGCTCGTCTCAATTTCTCCACAACACATCTTGATGATCCCCAAGACTTTTGGGACAACATTCTGTGGACCGATGAGACAAAAGTGGAACTCTTTGGAAGGTGTGTGTCCAAGTATATCTGGCGTAGAAGGAACACTGCATTTCATAAAAAGAACATTATACCAACAGTAAAATATGGTGGTGGTAGTGTGATGGTCTGGGGCTGTTTTGCTGCTTCAGGACCTGGAAGACTTGCCGTGATAAAAGGAACTATGAATTCTGCTGTCTACCAAGAGATCCTGAAGGAGAATGTCCGACCATCTGTTCGTGTACTCAAGCTGAAACGAACTTGGGTTCTGCAGCAGGACAATGATCCTAAACACACCAGCAAGTCCACCACCGAATGGCTGAAGAAAAACAAAATGAAGACTTTGGAGTGGCCTAGCCAAAGTCCTGACCTGAATCCTATTGAGATGTTGTGGTGTGACCTTAAAAAGGCCGTTCATGCTCGAAAACCCTCTAATGTAACTGAATTAGGATAATTCTGCAAAGATGAGTGGGCCAAAATTCCTCCAGGACGCTGTAAAAGCCTCATTGCACGTTATCGCAAACGCTTGGTTGCAGTTGTTGCTGCTAAGGGTGGCCCAACCAGTTATTAGGTTTAGGGGGCAATCACTTTTTCACACAGGGCCATGATGGTTTGGATTTTTTTTTCACCTTTAATAATAAACACCTTCATTTACAAATTGCATTTTGTGTTTACTTGTGTTGTCCTTGACTATTGTTTAAATTGGTTTGATGTTCCTAAACACTTAAGTGTGACAAACATGCAAAGGAACAGGAAATGAGGAAGGGGCAAACACTTTTTCACACCACTGTATGTGTGCCCTAGATTCAGGCTTTATGCAGACTTGTACAACTAGAGGGGAAGAGTTAATGAGCCCAGCTGAAGTAAGTGGGCTCATTAAGACCTCTACAAAAAACCCCAGCAGGCTTAGGGAGATGTTCCATCCTGGAACCAGTTTTGTGTTTGTATAGACTGGGGAGTGTGACACCTGTTCTGTGCGGTGAGTTAACGCCTGTGTGGCAAACCTCTACGACAGAGACAGCACAAGGCTGCACAAGGCTGCACTCAGTTGTTAGACAGGGAATCTAAGTGTGTGATTAGAGGTCAAGCTGACCAGGATTTATTTTCATGTTTTATTTTTGTTTGGCTGTTATATGTTTCACTGCATGAAGCATAAATAAACCGCATTTTTTGTTTTTTCCACCTACAACGCTGTCTGCTGTGCCTGATTTTGTGTTGTGAACCCATCCAGGGGGTCACACACACCCGCTGCCGAGCTAACCCCTCACAGTTGGTGGAGAATTTTGGCAGTTTTTTTAAAAAAAATTTTTAAGGCCAGCATGGAGGAGATACTGAGACAGCTGGCTATAGCAAATGCAAATCAGCAGCAAACAAATGCGGGTTTACAAAAGAGCCTTGCAGCTCAACAACAGAGCCTTGCAGCCCAGCAGCAGACAAATGCAACTTTGCAGCAGAGTCTGGAAGCTCAGCAGAAAGCTCACCAGCAGAGTCTGGAAGCTCAGCAGAAAGCTCACCTGCAGAGTTTGGAAGCTCAGCAACAAGCCCAGCAGCAATCTGAAGCCCACTTCATAGACCTGTTGCAGAAGCAAGAGCAGAGTTTTCAACAGCAAATAGAGACATTAATACAGCAACGTCCGCAGACCAATGAAGCAAGTGGTTACACTAATACCGCATCCTTTGGTGTGAGCCGTTTACTGACAAAAATGACTGGAGAGGATGATCCGGAGGTGTTTTTCACCACATTTGAAAGGACTGCTGAAAGGGAAAAGTGGCCTAAGGAGCAATGGGCTGGACTGGTGGGCCCTCTGTTAACTGGGGAATCGCAGAAAGCTTATTATGACCTAGAGCCTGACCAAGCAAAAGACTATGTGGTGCTAAAAACAGAAATATTGGCACGGCTGGGTGTCACCCTGGCCGCCCGGGCTCAGCGTGTGCATAATTGGACTTTTCAGGTTGGAAAACCCCCCAGGTCTCAAATGTATGATCTCATTCACCTGAGCAGGAAGTGGCTGCAGCCAGAGATTTTGACCGCACCAAACATTGTGGAACGTGTTGTTATGGATCGTTTCCTGAGAGCTCTTCCTACTGCCATCCAAAAATGGGTAAGCCATGGAGACCCAGAAAATGCAGATAAACTTGTGGATCTGGTTGAGAGGTACTTGGCTACAGAGAACCTGACCACCTCTTCCAGAGACTCACGGACTTTCCACCCTAAGACCAGATCATCCCCAGTGGCGGGTAAGATGACTCCAAGGGGTGAGGGTGGAGAGAGTGAGAGGGTGGCAGTTCTACCTAAGGTCTGGCGGGAAGCCCGGGAAGCCCAGGCTGCAAGAGGCAGCGAAAAAGATTATTTGCTACCGCTGCCGGCAAGAGGGACATATTGCAGCCAATTGCCCAATTGTGGATGAGCCTATGCAATGTGACTTTATAAGGGAGAGATGTCAGTCGCTGTTTGCGACAGTTGCATGCACTGCCATTCGGGGACCTGAGAAACATTTATGTAAAATGTGTATTAATGGTAGAAATGTTGATGTGTTGCTGGATTCAGGTAGCCTAGCAACATTGATAAAAGCTGAATTAGTTACTACAGAGGTCTCTGGGAAGAACAAGGTGGCTGTTATTTGTGTGCATGGGGACACCCGAGAGTATCCTGTAACTTCAGTGTTTTTTGAGACCCCCAAAGGTAACCTCTCTCATCAGGTGGGGTTAGTGTCTCAATTACCACATGATGCTATTGTGGGAAGGGAGTTTCCAAAATTCTGGGAACTCTGGGATTGTCCTGAGCCCCCCACTGGTGCCCCTATAGACCAGGAAGATGACCAGAATTCCTCTGGGAGTGGTGAGGACTCTCCTGAATTTCCCTTGTCGGTATTGGCGGGGGAAACTCGAGAAACTGGGGAGGAGCCAACATCCTCAGATGAAACCATGCCGTCTGTGGAGTTTTCGGATCTTGAGGTTCACAGGGAAAATTTTGCCACAGAACAGTTAAAAGACCCCACCCTAATAAAGGCACGGGAAAATGTGGTGAAAATAGATGGTGAGTTAGTGAACCCAGATAAGACTTGCACTTATCCGTACTTCACTATGGAAAGGGACCTGCTGTATCGAGTGGCTCAAAGGGCAGAAGAAACCATTGAGCAACTTGTGGTGCCCAAACCTTACAGGAAGTTGGTGTTAGAATTGGCCCATGGGCACATTCTGGGAGGTCATCTGGGGACCGAGAAAACCAGAGAGAGGGTATTGCAGAGATTCTATTGGCCTGGGGTCATGAAGAAAACAGAAAATTATTGTTCCCCCTGCCCTGTGCGTCAGAAGTCGGCACCTATGCCACATTTCCGTAACCCATTGGTACCTCTTCCTATCATTGAGGTCCCCTTTGAGAGGATCGCAATGGATTTGGTAGGTCCGATAATGAAGTCTGCTAGGGGGCATCTGTCAGGGTCGTTACCTGGATGGTCGCGGTGCTGCCCGTGTTGGTGTGCGCCGATGTCCTGCAGTGCGTGCTGGGGTGCGTGTTCCTGTGCGCGCGGTGTTGCGCGCTCCTGTGGGCGCTGGTGCGCGTCGGTGTGTGCCCTCGCGTGCCCCTGCTGGCGCCGGTGCGCGCTGTTGTGGGCACTGCGGGTGCCGCTGGTGTGTCTGCTGGCGCCCGGGTGCGCGTGCGCCTATGCGCACGTGCGCGGTGCTTGGCGCCAATCAGCCTATTTGGGCCTGCTGCTGAGACCATTCAGGTGCTGCCTGATCAACAGCTCCTCGGTTCCTGTCCCGTTGTCCGTATCCTGCGTTTCTGTTTCCAGATCTCCTGACAACCCGGCTCTCCTTGGACACCTCTGACCTCTGTCTGCACCTGACCTCGGCCTGTTTGACCTCTCTCTTGCCTGCTCCTTCTGTACCTCTGCTGCCCGCTTGTTGCCAAACCCTGCCTGCACCCGGACCTGCCTGCTCTGCTCCTGCTCCGTACCCAGTTTGCCTGTGTCCTACCTACGCACCTGCTGCTGGAAGTTTCCTGCAGGTTCCTGCTCCTGGAGCCACACCACAGGCTCTCTTACCACTCCGCACTCTCAGCCACCTGTCTGCTCTATCAGGGGTTGTAAGTCGGACACGTACGGGAGACCACCCTCTGCCCAAGCGGACTCACCAGTTCGGTAAGTGCCAGTCTGACAGTATCAGGCAGCCATGACTGAGTCCGGGCAGGGGGCCTCCCCCATGGATGAATTATGCAGACATTTGGCGTTCTTTTCTCGCAAACTGTCATCATCCGAAAGGAACTATGATGTTGGGGACCAAGAACTTCTGGCCATTAAGGCGGCTCTGGAGGAATGGCGTTATCTATTGGAGGGTGCTGCACATCCCATCCTGGTCTACACTGACCATAAAAACCTGGAATATTTGAGAACTGCCAAAAGACTTAGACCACGGCAAGCCAGATGGGCTCTTTTTTTTTCCCGGTTTCAATTCCACATCACCTGTAGACCTGGTTCTAAGAACGTCAAGCCGGATGCCCTGTCACGTATGTTTTCTAACCCTGAAAAGACTCGGCCTCCTGATACAATTCTCCCTTCTGGGAACTTCCTGCTCCTCCAAGGGGACCTTATCTCCCGGATCAGACAGGCTTCTGTTGGAATGCCCCCGAGCCCTGAGGTCAGCTGTAGTGAGGGGTTGTTCTTGCATAAAGGCAAGATTGTGGTTCCTGAAGCCTTGAAGGTGAACGTGTTGGAACTCTGCCACGACCATAAGATGGCCGGACACTTTGGTACCCTGAAGACTGCCGAACTGGTTCAGTGCACCTTCTGGTGGCCTCAACTTCTCAAGGATTGCAAGGACTATGTGGACTCTTGTAGCACTTGTGCCCGAAGTAAAAATAGCCGGACACGGGCTTGGGGTCTACTGAAACCTTTGCCTGTCCCTGAGAGACCGTGGAAAATGATTTCGATGGACTTTATCGTGGAACTTCCCCTATCCGAGGGGTTCTCTACTATCTTTGTTGTTGTAGATAGGCTGTCCAAAATGACCCACTTCCTCCCGATGAAGGGCACCCCCTCGGCAATGGAGACGGCCAAGATCTTTATGAAAGAATTGTGAGGCTGCATGGGGTCCCGGCAAGTATTGTTTCCGATCGAGGTGTCCAATTCACTTCAAGGTTTTGGAAAGCGCTCTGCGGGTCTCTTGAAATTGAATTGGCCTTTTCTTCCGCTTATCACCCCCAGACAAATGGACAAACGGAAAGAACCAATCAGTCCCTGGAGCAGTACATCCGCTGTTTTTCTTCTTTCTCGCAAGATCACTGGGTCTCGCTACTACCTATGGCGGAGTTCGCATATAACAACTCCTTGCATTCCGCCATCAACCAAACACCGTTCTTTGCCAATTACGGCTTCCACCCAGCTTTTTTACCCAGCTCAGTCCCAGAATGCTCTGTTCCGGCAGTTTCCGAGACATTGGACTTCTTCTCTAATAATAACAAACTCCTAAAGGAGACTATGGCCCGGTCCCAGGAATGCTATAAACGGGCGTTTGACAAGAAGAGACGTGGAGAACTTGTTCTGGCGCCCGGCAGCCAAGTATGGTTATCCACAGCTAACCTAAAGATGGCCTGTCCCTCCAGGAAGTTAGGCCCTAAATTCATGGGCCCTTTCACAGTAAAGAGGAGGATAAATGAAGTTGCCTATGAACTTAACCTACCTGACTCTTTTAGAGTGCACCCGGTCTTTCACGTGACCTTACTGAAACCCGTTACTCCAAATCCCTTTGCTGACCGCACTACTGGCCCACCCAAACCTGTTATAGTGGACAATGAAGAAGAGTTTGAGGTCGAAGCAATCCTTGATTGTAGGAAGAGGGGTAATGTAACCCAGTACCTCATCAAGTGGAAGGGGTATGGCCCTGAAGACAACTCCTGCGAGCCCGAGGGCAATCTACATGCTCAAGAACTTTTGCGGGCCTTCAAGAACCGCCAGGTTTCCAGATCGGCTCACCTGGGCAGCCGGAGTCTGCCCTTAAGGAGGGGGCACTGTCAGGGTCGTTACCTGGATGGTCGCGGTGCTGCCCGTGTTGGTGTGCGCCGATGTCCTGCAGTGCGTGCTGGGGTGCGTGTTCCTGTGCGCGCGGTGTTGCGCACTCCTCTGGGCGCTGGTGCGCGTCGGTGTGTGCCCTCGCGTGCCCCTGCTGGTGCCGGTGCACGTTGTTGTGGGCACTTCGGGTGCCGCTGGTGTGCCTGCTGGCGCCCGGGTGCGCGCGCGCCCGCGCGCGTCGGCGCACGTAGTGTGCGGTGCTTGCCGCCAATCGGCCTATTTGGGCCTGCTGCTGAGACCATTCAGGTGCTGCCTGATCAACAGCTCCTTGGTTCCTGTCCCGTTGTCCGTATCCTGCGTTCCTGTTTCCAGATCTCCTGACGACCCGGCTCTCCTTGGACACCTCTGACCTCTGCCTGCACCTGACCTCGGCCTGTTTGACCTCTCTCTTGCCTGCTCCTTCTGTACCTCTGCTGCCCGCCTGTTGCCAAACCCTGCCTGCACCCGGACCTGCCTGCTCTGCTCCTGCTCCGTACCCAGTTTGCCTGTGTCCTACCTACGCACCTGCTGCTGGAAGTTTCCTGCAAGTTCCTGCTCCTGGAGCCATACCACAGGCTCTCTTACCACTCCGCACTCTCAGCCACCTGTCTGCTCTATCAGGGGTTGTAAGTCGGACACGTACGGGAGACCACCCTCTGCCCAAGCGGACTCACCAGTTCGGTAAGTGCCAGTCTGACAGCATCAGTACATTTTGGTTATATTGGACTATGCCACCCGTTATCCGGAAGCAATTCCTCTTCGAAATACCTCGGCCAAAACCATAGCCAAAGAGCTATCTCTTGTTTTTAGCCGCGTGGGTATTTGTAAGGAACTGCTTACGGACCAAGGTACACCCTTTATGTCCCGGGTTATGAAAGAACTATGCAAGTTGTACAAAGTGACACAATTGCGTACATCTGTGTATCACCCCCAAACAGATGGGTTGGTTGAAAGATTCAACAAAACCCTAAAACAAATGTTAAAGAAGGTGGTGGATAGAGATGGAAAGAATTGGGACTGTCTAATACCCTATCTGATGTTTGCCATTAGGGAGGTACCCCAATCCTCTACGGGTTTCTCACCCTTCGAGTTGCTCTATGTGAGACACCCAAGAGGGCTGCTGGATATCGCCAAGGAAACTTGGGAAAATGAGAGTTCTCCTCACAGGAGCGTGATTGAGCATGTCGCCCTGATGCAAGATAGAATTTCACAGGTAATGCCAATCGTAAAGGAACATTTGACCCAAGCGCAGTTAGCACAGCAGAGAGTGTACAACTGTGGGGCCAAGACCCGTACTTTTTCCCCGGGGGATAGGGTCTTGGTGCTAGTCCCTACGGTTGAAAGCAAATTTCTGGCCAAATGGCAAGGTCCATACGAAGTAATTGAAAAAATTTGTGAGGTGAACTACAGGGTTAGACAGCCAGGAAGGCGAAAGCCGGAGCAGATCTATCACGTCAATCTGCTGAAGGCTTGGAGGGATAGGGAATCCCTAGTCGCAGAGACTTTGTCACAAGCCCAGCCTGATTGCTTAGTTCCTGAGGTTGGAATAGCAGTCACCTTATCGAAACCCCAACAACAGGAGGTTAAAGAGTTTGTACTTCGTAACAAAGAGATTTTCTCTGAGCTGCCGGGACAAACATCTGGCGTAGAGCATGACATTATCACCCCGTCAGGAGAAAGGGTAAAACTAAAACCTTATAGAATACCAGAGGCCCGACGGGAGGCAATACGTGGGGAGGTTCAAAGGATGCTGGAATTGGGTGTGATAGAGGAGTCCCAGAGTGACTGGTCCAGTCCTATCGTGCTAGTGCCCAAACCTGATGGGAGCTGGTGGTTTTGTAACGATTTTCGACAATTAAATAAAGTTACAAAATTTGACACCTACCCCATGCCGCGTATAGATGAGTTGATTGACCGGCTGGGAACAGCCCGATATATGACAACTCTTGATCTCACCAAAGGGTATTGGCAAATTCCCCTGGCCGAGTCGGCCAAGGAGAAAACTGCGTTTGTAACCCCAGATGGGGCATTCCAATATAAGAGAATGCCGTTTGGGTTACAGAATGCACCGGCAACATTCCAGCGGAAAATGGATAAGATTCTGAGGCCCCATCAGAAATATGCTGCAGCTTACCTGGATGATGTGATTATCCATAGCACAGACTGGGTCTCACATTTGCCAAAAGTACAAGCAGTCCTAGAATCTATCAGTGTAGCTGGGTTTACGGCCAATCCAAAGAAGTGTACCATTGGACAGGAGGAGGCCAAATATCTTGGGTACACTATTGGGAGGGGGGTGATAAAACCCCAAGTCAATAAAGTCGAGGCCATACAGAGTTGGCCACGTCCCAACAGCAAGAAACAGGTACGAACCTTTCTGGGAATTGCTGGCTATTATCGACGATTCATTCCCCATTTTGCTTCTCAGGCTGTGCCCCTCACCAACCTGACAAAAGGGAAAGAGTCTGTCATGGTTAAATGGTCCCCAGAGGCTGAAGAAGCATTTCAGTCCTTAAAAACAGCCTTATGTAGCCAGCCAGTGTTGTACTTACCAGACTTCTCTAAGGACTTCGTTGTACAAACTGATGCATCAGACGTTGGGTTAGGAGCAGTGTTATCCCAGGTCTGGAACGGGGAAGAGCACCCAGTCATTTACCTCAGCAGGAAGTTGAAGTCCCATGAGGTAAATTACGCCACGATTGAGAAGGAATGTTTAGCAGTGAAGTGGGCTCTAGATTCCCTTCGATACTATCTGCTAGGTAGGCACTTTGACCTGGTGACTGATCACGCTCCTTTAAAGTGGATGGCTCAAAACAAGGAGACCAATAGAAGGGTAAATAGGTGGTTCCTGGCCCTACAGGAATTTAACTTTACAGTTAAGCATCGCCCTGGTGTTAAAATGGGGAATGTGGATGCTTTGTCTCGGATACATGCGTGTCTGACTGCTTGTGTTACAACCCCAAGGTTGAAACAAGAGGGGGGGTATGTGGCAGCAGGCAGGTAAAGTCACCTGGTTGTATCCAGGATGGAAAATATGTGTGCGCTAGATTCAGGCTTTATGCAGACTTGTTGTCAGGTCACCTTGAGGCGAGGTGACAGGTGCACTCCGTAGGGATCCGGAGTGCACCGCAAGGTTGTGGACCCTACGGCTGACTGCTGCAGACGGGGGACAGATCCCACTGGGGATAGAGCGTGAGATTCCCTGGGGCGCGGAGTCTAAGAGCCAGCAGGTGTTCACCAGAGCCTCCAGTGGTGAGGATGGACTTGGCTACAACTGGCTCCAGGTCGCGACCCCCAGGGTCCCCCAGCTCACACCCACAGTAGGCAACAGGAGGATAGGGATGAGGGACAAAGCCAAGGTCGGGGCCACAAGCAGACAAGAATAGTTGGGTACACGCCAAAAGGTCAGGATCACAGGCAAACAAGGATAGTCAAGACACGCCAAAGTCGGTAACAGAAAACAGAAGCAGAGCACACGGCAGGCAAGCGAAAGCTAACACACAAAGAATACACAATGGTTGATCAGCACTGAGGCCTGCAGTGCACAGGTTAATATAGGGCTCCCTGATAGGGCCTGGGGTGGAGCCATGCTTAGAGGAGAGGTTATAAAAACCACCAGGTGGAAGTGGCTGGCTTCTTAGTCTGAAGACATGAGGGAAGGTAAGCAAACACAGGAAGATCACTGCATAACCATGACAGTACCCTCCCTCTTACGAGGCCTCCCCCTTCCCTGCCTGGGTCCAGGCTTAAAGGGAAACTCCAGATGGAACCTCCTTAACAGACAGGGAGCAAAGACCTCAGATGCAGTGATCCAATACCTCTCCTCAGGACCCAACCCTTTCCAAAGTACGAGGTATTGAAGAATGCCTTTACGGAGCCGGGAATCCAAAACTTGACTAAGCTCGTATTTTAGATTATCCTCAGAGACCGAAACAGAGGTAGGGATAGGACGAGAGGACTTGAGGACTAAAGGCTTTTTAGGAATGGGTAAGGGCATGAGAAGATCAGGAGTCTGAGCAGGGTCCCCCAGACCCTTAAAGATGAGTTGGGCATCTATAACCGGACCACCAGACTGGGCAGAGGTCAGTGGATCCCTGAGGTCAGGTTGGATAGAAAGTGACATGTCACAAGAGTCAAGCTGGGTAGCTGAAACAGAAACAGAATGCAGAGTACCCTGAGAAAAAGATTGAAAACCCCTCCTGGCCGAATGAGGTATTCTATTTAAAGGATGGATTGAGCCTCTTAAATGGGTTTGAACGGACATAGTAGCAGTAGGGTGAGGCTGGGTCACAGAAGGTCCTGAACAAGAAGCAGGAAGCTCATTGGGCATGGGCTGGACTATCATAAGTGGTGCAGAGGCCGACTGAATAGTATTGTCAGATGTAGCGACCATCTCAATCACATCACAAGGCATAGCGACTCTGGAACTTGCAGACAAGTTAGCCTGGCTGTGCGTCCAAGGGAGATTAGGGACAGGCAAAGGTAAATGGTTATGCGAACTGGAGTGAATGATCGACTCAGGTTCATAGGTGGGCTCCTCATCCAGAGTACCACATAACCCAGAGAGTGCACCAGTCCGACTATTGCAGGACGTATCACAGGGATCGCTATATACAGCAGGAAAAGCAGAAGATACTGGGATGGTGGAAACAGGAAGTCTCTCCTTTGGGGTACCCTTGAGTAGGCAGGAAGAGGAACAGGAGGAACCCCAAGCCAGGATCTGTCCAGCAGACCAGTCAACGTGTGGAGAATGGAGCCGTAACCAAGGAAGACCTAATATGATAGGAGATGAAGCCTTAGGTAAGACAAGGAAGGATATCCACTCCTGGTGGAGTTTCCCTACTGACATCTTAACAGGAATAGTCTGGAAGCGGATAGGGCCCCCTGGGAGAACCGTGCTATCAATCGCCAAGACCACCAATGGTGTTGTAAGGGGCAAAAGGGTAAGTCTCATGGAGGATGCAGTTTCCCAATCCAAGAAATTCTCAGCGGCTCCGGAATCCAGATGTGCTAAGACCGAACAAGAGGAAGCACCGACATGAAGCAACACAGAAAGGAGAAGACGAGAAGGTGAAGGTGATATTTCAGGGTCTAATACTCCACCTTCCAGATGTATTAGCCCTGAGCGTTTTTCCGGACGAAGAGAACAAGTGTCAAGGAAATGACCTTTGGCCCCACAATAGAGGCATAGGCCCAGAGTTCTGCGCCTAGCACGTTCTTCGGGAGATAACTTAGTCCAGCCCAATTGCATAGGTTCCTCGGTAGGCAGGGGGTGCTCCTCGAATCGAAGAGAAGGGACTGGGGGCTCAGGTTGCCTAAAGAACGGGGAGTGCTGGCGACTTTTTTCCAGGGCCCTCTCCTGAAAGCGAATATCGATCTGGTTACACAAGGTGATGACACTGTCCAGATCAGCAGGAAGGGATCTTCCTGCTAATTCACCCTTCACTCTATCAGAGAGGCCATGTAAAAAGGTTGCAACTAGGGCCTCATTATTCCAGCTCAATTCAGCTGTGAGGATACGGAACTGAAGCGCATACTGTCCCACTGAAATAAATTGATACTTGTAAAATATTTCAAAGTCTTAAGTATATATGTTGAGATCGATTAATCTTGTGCGACGAATTTCCTTAATTAGATCTGAGTCAGCGTAATTCAAAAATGTGTATTTATTTGTACACATTTAAATACAAAAGGATACTTACAAAAATAGTACAATAATAATCATTTGTATCTTTAAAAATTGTCTTATGAAAATGTAAGGTTATTTCCAGGTAACTTCTATTGTCTAAAATGGCGGAATAACCCTTTGTATGCTGGAAGGCTGTGTGCAAGACATGTGTCTTTCTTCTAGCTTGCTTGATCTTCAAAAGCACATCTGCCTCGTTGTCTGAGCAGGATACAACAGGCTGCCCCCCTCCCAGCACTTCTCATTATATTAACCAGGCTCTAATCTCCCGCCCGAAAGATAACTCCTCCTTTACAAAGGTGTGGGCTGAGTGATTGATTACTATAGCAAAGTAACATGTGTTACTACTTTAAGGTTTAAATGACCTATAACCTTAAACATCTCAGTTACATAGAGATAGATTTTTAAAAGCATATATATAATGAGGTGGATAAGTAAAAACTAAACAATGTATCACTTACATAGCCCTTAAAAGCATATATAAGATATACAATATTCATCAAAATCCTGACAGGTTTTAAATGTTTACTTTTTCAATTATTGCAAGTCATTAGGGATGAGCTTCGTGTTCGAGTCGAACGCATGTTCGACTCGAACATCGGTCGTTCGTGCGTTCGCCGAATTCCGAACGTTTGGGCCGTTCGCAGCAAAATTCGTGTGGCCCACAATGCACTGCGATGGCGCAATGCATTGCTGTCTCACGATTGGCCAAGCATGCACTGTGACCCCGCATGCTTGGCCAATCGCAGCGCCAGCAGCGAGGAGAGCCATGGTTGGCCACAGGCATCCTGCCTGTGGCCAATCATAGCTCAGGCTGTGTAGTGCACGCCCCACACTATATAAGGCCGCCATTAAGGCGGCCTCGTGCAGTGTGTTGGCGTCTGAAGCAGTGGGTGTTCTGTGTACCTTCAACACAGTTACACACCAATCGTTTTTGGCTGATTTACTATCTTGCTCTTGTGTAGTGGTTACTGTCTGTGCCCTGACCGCAGTATACACCACTATATACACCTCACCTATATAGCTAGTGATCTAGCTTTAATAATAGAGCTTGCAGTCAGTAGTGTTAGTGCGTGCTGTCTGCGTGCTCTGTACCCAGTACATACCACTATATACACCTACATAGCTGTTCTCTATTTGGGCCCGATTGTCATCTGCAGGAGTTATTGGAAGTTGTGTGTGCTTACAGCACAGCACAGTATACATCTGTATATACCCCTTTAACTCTGCTGTTTTCTGGTTATTGTCTGCGTGCCCTGACCGCAGTATACACCGTGATATTCACCTCACCTATATAGCTAGTGGTCCATCTTTAACAATAGAGCTTGCAGTCAGTAGTGTCACTCAGGAGATAGTGCGTGCTGTGTGCGTGCTCTGTACCCAGTACATACCGCTATAATCCACCTACATAGCTGTTCTCTATTTGGGCCCGATTGTCATCTGCAGGAGTTATTGGAAGTTGTGTGTGCTTCCAGCACAGCACAGTATACATCTGTATATACCCCTTTAACTCTGCTGTTCTATAAAAAAGGCATCTGCAGGAGTTAGTGGGTGTTGTGTGCCTCCAGCACAATATAAACTACCCAACTACTGTTTTACCCAACTCCCTTCAGGCCATTACCATGTCTGGAAGGCCAGCAAGGAGAGGCAGACAGGCGCGAGCTGATAAAAGAGGGCAAGCAGGCTCTGTGTCTAGAGACAACAGTGCTGGTCGTGGACGCGGTGCATTGTCATCAGCACGTGGCCATGGGACATGCTTGTCCTTCTTTTCTGCAGCTGGACATGTTGAACCGCAACATGCCAACGACTTGGTAGAGTGGATGACCAAGCCCTCTTCATCCTCCTCATCCTCTCTCACCCAGTCTCAGGGTAGAAAAAAGGAGCTGCCAACACATCGTCGTCCCTCCTCTCAATGTCATCATCAGTGACTCCTTCCCTAGACCCACCACGTCCTCCTGAGGAGTCTCCTGAACTCTTTGAGCACAGTGTTGGGTACATGCTCCAGGAGGATGCCCAGTGTTTGGTGGGCTCTGATGATGACACTCAGCTAGAGGAAGGCAGTAGCGTGAGCGCAGAGAGAGAGGATGCTCAAGAAGCACAGCAATCTGGCAGTCATGTTCCACAAGCTGCAGCATACTGCCAGGTTTGCTACAGCGATGAAGAGGGAGGGGATGATGAGGGCACTGACTCCACGTGGGTGCCTGGAAGGAGGGAGGAGGAGGAGGAGGAGGAGGAGGCACATGTCCAACGAGGCAGGATGCCCTCCGGGGGCCAGCTTAGGGGCAGCACACCGACTGAATCACACCGCAGAGCTCCGCCTGCGCAGAGCGCTTCCTCTGCGCGTTATTCTAAAAGTTCTTTGGTGTGGGCCTTTTTTGAGACGAGTGCATCAGATCGCACCGCTGCTATTTGCAACATATGTCTCAAGCGTATCTCACGTGGCCAAAACATCAGCCGCTTGGGCACCACATGCTTGACCAGACATATGTTGACCTGCCATGCAGCTCGTTGGCAAGCATACCTCAAAGACCCACACCAAAGAACAAAGCGGACCTCTCCTTGCTCCTCATCAGCTGGCATCTCCAACCCCACTAGACCTTCAGTCCTCTCTGAAACCTGCTCTGAGAGGAATGAAGGTGTAGAATTAGGTGTGTCACAGCCAAGTGCTTCCGGGAACTCTGCTAGTGGTACATCCACGTCCGATTATAGCAGGCAAATGTCCCTGCCCCAGCTGCTGGACCGGCGGAAGAAATTTACTCCCAGCCATCCACATGCCCAGCGGTTGAATGCTAGCTTGGCTAAATTGCTAGCACTTCAACTGCTGCCTTTTCAGTTGGTAGACTCCGCCCCCTTCCGTGAGTTTGTACAATGTGCGGTTCCTCAGTGGCAGGTCCCCAAACGCCACTTTTTCTCACGGAAGGCGATTCCGGCTCTCTACCGGCATGTGGAAGGCAATGTCCTTGCCTCGCTGGACAGGGCGGTCAGCGGTAAGGTGCATATTACCGCTGACTCATGGTCCAGCAGGCATGGACAGGGACGTTACCTGTCTTTCACGGCCCATTGGGTCACTCTTCTGGCTGCTGGGAAGGATGCAGGACAAGGTGCAGTAGTGTTGGAGGTTGTTCCGCCACCACGCCTCCAAAATGCTACTATTGGTTGTGACACACCTCTCTCCTCCACCCCCTCCTCTTCTTCTTCCTCCATGGCCTCTTCCAGTGCTCTGTCCTCAGAACCAGCGGTGCTCCGTAGGCGTTGCAGGGGCTACGCAAGTACGCAGGCAAAACGATGCCATGCCGTGCTTGCGCTGGTTTGTTTGGGGGACAGGAGCCACACTGGGGCGGATGTTTTGTCAGCTCTGCAGGGGCAGGCCGAGAGGTGGTTGACGCCACGCCAGCTTAAGCCAGGAATGGTGGTTTGCGACAATGGCACCAACCTCCTCTCCGCCCTCCGACAGGGACAACTGACCCATGTGCCCTGTGTAGCTCACGTCCTTAACCTGGTGGTGCAGCGGTTCTTGGGCAGGTACCCCGGTTTACAGGATGTCCTGAAACAGGCCAGGAGAGTCTGTGTGCATTTCCGCCGATCATTTAATGCCTGTGCTCGGCTGGCTGAGCTCCAAAAGGAGTTGAACCTGCCCAAGAACCGCCTTATATGTGACATGCCCACCAGATGGAACTCAACATTGGCCATGCTGCAGCGGCTGCACACGCAGCAGAGGGCCATCAATGAGTACCTGTGCGACTACGGCACCAGGACAGGGTCAGGGGAGCTTGGTTTTTTCTCACCACGCCAGTGGGGCATGATCAGGGATGCATGCACTGTCCTGTCACCGTTTGAGGAGGCCACAAGGATGGTGAGCAGTGACAGCGCATGCATCAGTGACACTGTACCTCTTGTCCACCTCTTGGAGCATACGCTGCGTGGAATAATGGACAGGGCACTTGAGGCAGAACAGAGGCAGGAAGAGGAGGACTTCCTTGCCTCTCAAGGCCCCCTTTATCCAGACAGTGTTCCTGCTGTGCCACCCATCACACAGGAAGAGGGTGAGGAGGAGGAAGAGGAGGAGGAGGATGATTGTGTCAGCATGGAGGTGGAGGCTGGCACTCAGCATCAGCAGCAGCAGCAGCAGTCTTATAGGGATGATTTACAGTCCCAAGAAACACGTGGACTTGTACGTGGCTGGGAGGAGGTAGCTGCGGATCATGTTGTCCTTAGTGACCCAGAGGACTCCGGACCGAATGCCTCAGCTAACCTACGCTGCATGGCCTCCCTGATCCTGCAAAGCCTGCGGAAGGATCCTCGTATTCTTCGGATCAAGGAGAGGGACCATTACTGGCTGGCCACTCTCCTTGATCCACGGTACAAGGGTAAGGTTGCCGACCTTATCTTGCCATCGCAGAGGGAGCAGAGGATGAGACATCTCCGGGAGGCCTTGCAGAAAGCTCTGTGCAACGCGTTCCCAGAGACTGGGAGGTCACAAACTCCTGGTCCTGGACAACGTGTTGCTGAGGCATCAGTCAGAAGGAGCGGTGGAGAAGGTGGCCGTCTGACTGATGCTTTCAGACAATTTTTTAGTCCGCAGCCCCAAGGTATGATTGGTTCCAGCACCCATCGCCAGCGTCTAATTTACATGGTGCAGGAATACCTAGGGGCAAGGTCAGACTTGGACACCTTTCCCACTGAAAATCCTTTGGCTTACTGGGTCTTGAGGATGGATCACTGGCCAGAGCTTGCACAGTATGCAATTGAGCTACTGGCCTGTCCTGCATCCAGCGTTCTTTCGGAACGCACCTTCAGTGCTGCTGGTGGCTTCGTTACCGATCACAGGGTGCGCCTGTCCACCGAATCAGTTGATCGACTGACCTTCACCAAGATGAATCAGTCTTGGATCACCCACAGCTACCAAGCACCTGAAGCTGATGTAACCGAATATTTTTTTTGAAATACCACATCCCTTCAAGACTGCCTATGCTGATGCTGAGTGACTGTCCTGTTATGTTGATTGTCTATCCTCTTCCTCCTCCGCTGATATGTTGGAAGAACATTTTTGGTTCTGGGTGATGCCAGCAGCCCAATTTTTCTGCCCCTGTTTAACAGGGGCGTTTAAGTACAATTTTTGATGCAATGCTTTGCAGCAGGGCTAATTCCTGCAATAAAACTAGAGTATATGGCAGAGGTTGCAGTGTGATGGCACCAGTGCCTAAGGCCCAATTTTTCTGCCCCTGTTTAACAGGGGCGTTTAAGTACAATTTTTGATGCAATGCTTTGCAGCAGGGCTAATTCCTGCAATAAAACTAGAGTATATGGCAGAGGTTGCAGTGTGATGGCACCAGTGCCTAAGGCCCAATTTTTCTGCCCCTGTTTAACAGGGGCGTTTAAGTACAATTTTTGATGCAATGCTTTGCAGCAGGGCTAATTCCTGCAATAAAACTACAGTATATGGCAGAGGTTGCAGTGTGATGGCACCAGTGCCTAAGGCCCAATTTTTCTGCCCCTGTTTAACAGGGGCGTTTAAGTACAATTTTTGATGCAATGCTTTGCAGCAGGGCTAATTCCTGCAATAAAACTACAGTATATGGCAGAGGTTGCAGTGTGATGGCACCAGTGCCTAAGGCCCAATTTTTCTGCCCCTGTTTAACAGGGACATGTAATTACAATTCTTGATATAATATTTCACAGGAGGGCCCCTTCCTGTGCCCACCCAGAGTAACGGTGAGGACTTATAGTGTTGTGGCACCAGCACCACAACCACCAAAGGTCAATTTTTCTACCACTGTTCAACAATGGCATGTAATTACAATTCTTGATATAATCGTTCACAGCAGGGCGCTCCAGCGCCCACCAAGAGTCACTTTGAGGGCTTACAATGTTGTGGCAAAACCAACACCTTGTTCCGCCATTTCTGCAGAGCATATAGGGCAGGCCCCTACTTTCAAACATCCAATTTACAAACATCTCCTACTTGCAAACGGAAGGAGACAACAGCAAGTGAGATGAAAAAAGATGGACGACAAAACAAATTATACAGGGGTGATAACCCTTCCCTATGTTTTCCAAAAAGCTTAAAAATAGTTTTTTTGACTGGAGCTACACTTTAAAAATGTACCAGTTGAAAATTACAAACAGATTCAACTTAACACAACAAACCTACACAGTCCCTGTCTTGTTTGCACCACCTGTATACTGCTGTTCTGAGTATATAGGGCCTGGGGGCCACACACATTTCCTTTTTTTAATATGGGTACGGGGTTCCCCTTAATATGCGTACAAGACCCAAATAGGCTGGTAATGGGCAGGGAGGGCTACCCATGCCATTTTTCTGAATGATTTTCAACCATATTGCAGGAACCAGATATAACATTAAAACCGCAAGCAGTTTTAAATGGTGTTATTTCCGTTTAATGTCATTTTGTGCAGGGACTGTTCTAAACACGGGAAACACGTGGCACTTCACAGGCATACTACAGACACCCCCTAGGCACCATATTTAAAGGAATATTTCATTTTTTTTTTCACTTTAATCGTCATTAAAATCAGTGTTCCCGCCAAAACGGCCGCTTTTAAAACTTTTTATTGCATTGACCCATGTCCCCTGAGGCAGGAGTCAGGTCCCCAAACCCTTTTTAGGACAGTATCTTGCATATCAGCCGTTAAAATTAGCACTTTCCATTTCGAACGTTCGAGTCCCATAGACTTCAATGGGGTTCTAACGTTCGTTACGAACGCGGGGTCCGTTCGAAAGTTCTGGTGCGAACCGAACCGGGGGGTGTTCGGCTCATCCCTACAAGTCATAACATAGAATTAATTGATTCAAAGGTTTCTTTCACACAGTATGGAAATATTATATTCTGAATAAAGTATAATAAAGCCAATTAAAATTTAGATATTAAGAATATAACATTCCCCTCTGAAATATGAATACTAATCATATTTTTCAGATTAAAATTCATTCATCACCATTCATGTCACATTTAAACAAACTTTGATTCAATAACTCCAAATGTTTTGTCATGCACAATTGAATTCATACCTTCAAAACCCATTTTCCTCTTCAATTTATTTTGTAACAAGTCATCTCCTTTCTTAATATCACTTCTAATTCGATAATATAATTTTTTCATTCTAAACATTAAACATAACTGGAATATAAGAAATAACATGATAATAATAAAAATAATTACAATACGATGTGATAAAATATTTCCTGCTGCTGAAGTTATCGAAGTTTTTCCCCACATGGATACACTATTACTAAATCTTTTCCACCAAATACTTCCTGAAAATTCTGACCATTGATGTGATATTTCTTGCAAATTACCTTGTTCATGTTTAAACAATACTTCTGCATTCTGCAATTCCTTAGCCAAAGCTATTAATAAACCTTGATCCTTTTGAATTATATTTGCCCATTTTTCCCATGGAAATTCATCTATTTGGGAAATATTATACTGTGTAGGTAGAGCGCTAATATTTTTCATAAACATATTTGTTAAATTTGTTCTCAACCCATTAATACTTATTGCAACAATATCTCCTTCTATACAATACAACCCTTGATTTAGGTTTTCTGTATTTGTACAAGAAGAGAAAAAAGTTTTAACCCTTTCTGTATCTGACATAATCTGAAAACAAACCTTCTTTTTATCTACACGAGTAATTAATTCAGAATTAATTATATTTTCAATTCTTGCTGAACATAATGTATGATTATGATAACAAGAATGAAATATGCTTTTATCTTGATTAGGTAAACATATAATTTTAGACTGGAATTGTAAACATGATGACAAATCTAATTGTTCTAATTCAGAATTTTCATTGTTAAATACAAAATCTGTATACTGTAATTTATAATATAATAATTGTGTATTACTGACAGGTAATCCCAAAACAGTGATTGGAACCAAAATTTGTTCTTTTCCGGCTATTGGAATCATAGAAGAACTATAACATATGTCCTGCTTGCATCCTATCCATTTATTTACCCATAAATCTGTATGATTTATCGCATATAAATATTCTTTGGGTAAATACTGTAAAATGCCAAGAGGAGTTACTCCACTCTGAAATGCTTGCGCAATTATTTTAAAATTAGTGGAATATTCCGTTTGAATCTCTAAACATGCTCTGGCTATATGAGAATGTTGTTCACTTCTCATCAAATCAAGAGTAATATTTTGAAGATGTAAAATAGATGGACCCATTATATTGGCAGTTTTAATTACCATATTTTCTAAAATCTGATTTAAATGTCTTTGTATTTTAATACCATTACTTCCCACTAAACCAGTGGTTTCTAGATCAGACTTTAAAGTATTAATATCCATACTATTTGTTATACTCCCGATTGTGCCAATCCCTCCTAAAATACCTTCAACAATACCACGCTTATTTCTGTTATGATTTCTATTATTAATTCCAAACCATCTCTCAATACCCAATTCCATATTAACCAGATATCCTTGACATTGTGGAAACCTTGTAGAAATTTTCCATTCTGAAACATTAAAGTTCCACAAAATAATGACAAATTTTCCTTCTCTCAAAAGAGTTCTGGATTGAAAATGGTTAATCTGAAAAGGGCTTGCAGAGAAACTTTTCTTATTAACACATGGAGTTTTCCTTGGAGACATAACAATAACACTTGCCTTTGCACATTTCACCGGACAATTTCCTATTGATATGCAACATTCATATATGCCAGTATCATTCAAAGATACTCTCATCTGTTGATAAACAAATGTATCATTGATCCAATTCACACTACCAAAAATTCCTTTATGAATTATGATAGTAGAACTATAAAGAAAACTACCCAAAAACTCATCATTCCTTTTCCAAGTCAACAATGAATTTTGAGGTAAAGATATTTTTGTATCACATATCAAATGCAAATTATCTTTATCTTCCATAATTTTCAAAGATTGTGGGAAAATATTAATTTCTGGAACAATCTTATCAACTATAAAGATATCAATTTTGACCCTTATTTCAGTAAATTTTCTTGTTACTTTAAAATCCCATGTTCTTACAACATCTCCTTTTTCATCTCCAATGATGTTTAAATATTTTGGATTTAATATCTTTACAAAACTTTGAAAAAGATAATAAAATTGATCAAAGGAATAAAGTATTTTCCCAGATCTTGTCATAATATTAGTAACATCTCCAGACCACATTGTTGACTCATTACCTTTTAAATATATAGACCAAAAACTCCTCAACAATATGTTACACTCAAAAGTTCCGGTTTTGTTATTTAGTCTATAAGATCCCTGCATTTTAACAAACTTTGTTTTGGATTCTATTTTAACTTTGATTTCAATATCATTGCTGTGAATGAAATACAATTGTAAACAACAATGATATCCATCTCCAATACATAAAAATCCATATAAATCTTCTGCTGTATTAATATCAACATCACTAAAATTATGATTTTTATCATATGCATTAATATCAATAACTCTATCATTTTTGTCCTTTGTAATGATATCAATGTTCTTATTTTTCAGTTCATCTGCATTGATATCAATGTCTACATCTCTCTTATTTCTGAATAACATATGATCTTTGTTGTGTAATTCTTCATTCCTGTTAGTCTTTATATAACTTGAGCAGTTCTTGATATATCTTATCACAAATAAAATTGTCACTAGGGAAAAGATGCATCCTGTAATGATGATACACTTTCTCTCTTTAAAACTTTTCATTTGTTGTGCTGACATCTTTTTTCTTTTGGAATACGCACTTTCTTCAGGTTCGATTTTTATTTTTAATTCCTGAAAAAAGAAAGGCAGCATCATTATCTTGGAATATAAAATTTGTTATACCCACATTTTTCTTTCTACATACTTGTTTCACTGAAATGAGAAAGTATTTGTACCCCTTGAACATCCCAAAATGTCCATGGACTTTCCCAATTACTTTTCCATGTTTCAACTCCTGAAACTCTGACGTGCATTTCACCATCTCTGGGTGTGACCTCGCATGTAACAATTCTTTAATCATCTTTTATCTTTTCTGTCTTAGACTTGTGTCAACAATATCTAATTTTATCTTAAATAAACCTTTCTGTTCCTGGTCTACTTAATAGACCGCTTATCTTATACAAAAAATAATTTTGGTTTAACAACAAAATAACAAAATGTTACAAAAAAACAATATCAATTGTAAAATATCAAAGAAATAGATTATTCTTACAATGAAGATTAAATCCGATATGTGCGTGGATTTAATAACAATCCTTCATGATATATATAAATATATGTCTTATGTGTACTGGAATGAAACTTTCACTGTAATGTGTGTACTCTATTGTCTGTGTCCACTCCTAAAACAAAAAACCAGCCCCCACTTTATTTTCCTTCTTAAGGTTTTTCTGAGCATGACAGTTCTACAGAATGAGTATTTTCCCTCCCACCTTTCTAAAACAATGGGTGTCTCATTCTAAATTCCTAAGGGTTGCTATGAATAACCCTTTGTATAAAACCATTTTAAACATACACAAACCTTTTTACCTTATTCATATATATACAAATTATTTCTTAATCAAGAAACATTGTAATATAAAAACTTATATTTTTAACTAACAAAGACACTTTTTATCATGAATTAACTTTCTTTCTCAAACTTAGAAATATGAGGAGGAACCATTTTGTATACCTTCTTCAACCAATTATGACTCCACGAGGCAACACAAACTCCATTTTCCTTTCTCCATTAAACTCAAAAGGAGAATACTTTGTAACATCAGAAATTGTGCTTCTTACATCCATTAAAAATAACTGTAACAACATCAACCCAAATATTTTCTTTGTCCAATAACATTTATTTTTAATTCTATATTTAATTATCCAATACATCCTCACAATAATACCTACAAACTGTGAATGTTACCACACATGAAATCTCTGTTCTATTCCCTGATATTACACATCCTCTGTCACTACTGAGGTTTGCTGATATATCCCAAACTAGAAAAACATGATTATTCAACATCTAAACAATAGTTAAAGCATCATCATTAGTGAATCCCACCTGTAGGTGCTGTGAACTATAAAAACACAATAATCCTTTTTTGTCATGACACAAACTTATGGTCTAATGACCCAAATAATAACTTTGTGGCAACCTATGAAGACAAAAAAAAGCTCGTGACCTTTTTTTCCTCTGAAATTAAAGGAATATGTGTGTCCACTTTCTTCACAACATTAATTGATACCATTTCAGGTTGAACTACTAACTTCCCATACAAAACTGTTTCCTTTGCCAATAAATCTGCTGTTCTATTACCTACAGATAACTCACTATCTTTTTTATGTGTTGGAATTTTTATAATAACATATGCAAAAGAATTACTCTCTGCAAGGTCAAAAACTACTTCCAATGTCTCTTTCTGCACAAGAGTCTTATTGGATGAATCCACAAAACCTCTAAATTTCCAAATAGGTAACGTACAACATATGAACTGTCACTATAAATCACTAGTGAACCTTTCTTCTCTTCCTTGTCAATACTCAATGCAGTTTTCATCAACAAATACAAGCTCATCAATATTCTCTGTCTCTCTTTGTTGTCTATTCATTCAATTGCTAATTATGTACCATGCTGAAAATGGTCTTCAGTTACTGAAAACAAAACTATTCTTACTCTTCTTTTCAAGTGAACTAAACCTTTCAATGTTCAGCTTGAACAAAACAAAAATAAAAACGTAATACTCATGACAATGAAACATTGATAAAAAATAATAATCCAATAGATTATCCTTGAAAATATTAAAAATTATATCAAAGTCCTCAATAATATTCCAAACGTCACAACCAAAACTTAAACTCAAATCAATCCTTATTCATAGCCATTAAACATCAACCAGAAAATTCTTACCATATCTGCAGTTAATTTAAGGACTGCTGACTGTTTTCAGAGTGTTATATGCTACATAATTAAACCTTTCCTGTCTTAATGGACTATTTTCAGTTTGCAATCTTTGTCTTTGGGTCTTAGAAGAAAAATGAATTTGCTTATTATGACCTCTATACCTCAGATTACTGTGCCAACGTACAGAATAAACCTCTTGACGCCTGGGCAAAATTTTCGGATAATACAACCTCTTTTGTGTATTATTATTATTCAACTTTTTATAGACTTTCCTCTGAGCATATGGCGATGAAAATCTACATTTCTGCTTAATATCAGTATTATTGAAGTCAACTGACTTCCCACTCCCATTGTCTGAGGAAATATTAACATTTGACTCATTACAGGATATGACGTTCACGTCTGCCTTAGTCACATGTTCACCATCCTCCATTTTTGAGCACTGAGCATGTGCAGGAATCTCAGCTTGCAATAATTGGGTCTTAAGCAAATTTAAAATATTTTCATGTTCAAATTTTTCCTGAGTCAAGACAACAATTTGATTTTCATTTTCTTTAAGAGATTGCAATAATGCATTCATTTTATGTTCCAATTCAATTTTTTCAGTCAATAATTGTTCAGTATATTTCTTCTCCTGCTTTGCTGCAATTTCTATTGCATTCTCTAAATGTTCAATACACGTGCAAAAAGTTTCACAACTTGAACAACTAGGTTCAAAAAATACATTTTCAGTTACACTTTGACTTTGTTTTCCTGGCATATCAAACACCATAGCATTATAACTTTTAACAAGTTTCATTACATTACGTACTTTTTTCTTTGTTTTAACTAATGAGAATCTATCCTTCTCAATGTCAGCATTTGCCTGAAAACATTGATCATACATTAATTTCCATAAAACAGCATCAGAGACCTGTTTCGATAAACCTTTAAATTCTAATGTACTTTCATTAGCTAAAACATCTACAAATTCCATATTACTTTTCTACTCACCAAATATAAAACTCGTCAGTTTTTTTCCGCTGTCCACCGTCTTTCAAGACTTCTGTATATCTGAAATTCTCCGGTCTTTCACAATCAATCGATCGATTTTCCTTCTAGGTTCTTTTTCAATCTTTGCGAAGTTTAATCTCTGTTCATCACTTCCCCTCTGATCAAAAGGATGGAAGTTGAAAAAAAAAAAACTTCCGACTTATGATTGACTGGCTGAAGTTCGCCAATGAAATAAATTGATACTTGTAAAATATTTCAAAGTCTTAAGTATATATGTTGAGATCGATTAATCTTGTGCGACGAATTTCCTTAATTAGATCTGAGTCAGCGTAATTCAAAAATGTGTATTTATTTGTACACATTTAAATACAAAAGGATACTTACAAAAATAGTACAATAATAATCATTTGTATCTTTAAAAATTGTCTTATGAAAATGTAAGGTTATTTCCAGGTAACTTCTATTGTCTAAAATGGCGGAATAACCCTTTGTATGCTGGAAGACTGTGTGCAAGACATGTGTCTTTCTTCTAGCTTGCTTGATCTTCAAAAGCACATCTGCCTCGTTGTCTGAGCAGGATACAACAGGCTGCCCCCCTCCCAGCACTTCTCATTATATTAACCAGGCTCTAATCTCCCGCCCGAAAGATAACTCCTCCTTTACAAAGGTGTGGGCTGAGTGATTGATTACTATAGCAAAGTAACATGTGTTACTACTTTAAGGTTTAAATGACCTATAACCTTAAACATCTCAGTTACATAGAGATAGATTTTTAAAAGCATATATATAATGAGGTGGATAAGTAAAAACTAAACAATGTATCACTTACATAGCCCTTAAAAGCATATATAAGATATACAATATTCATCAAAATCCTGACAGGTTTTAAATGTTTACTTTTTCAATTATTGCAAGTCATAACATAGAATTAATTGATTCAAAGGTTTCTTTCACACAGTATGGAAATATTATATTCTGAATAAAGTATAATAAAGCCAATTAAAATTTAGATATTAAGAATATAACACCCACAGACGCGGACTCTTGAAGACGTAAAAGAGCGCTAGCCGCTGAGGAGACATGACTCGGTTCCTCGAAGATATTCTGAAAAAGTTTCAAGAAATCAGACAGGCTAGAAACCACTGGATCATTCAGTTCCCACAGAGGGGCGGCCCAAGCTAACGCCTCGCCGGACAGGAGGGATATGATATATGCGACTTTTGCCCGATCAGACAGGAAGTTTTGGGGCTGAAGTTCAAAATGAATAGTGCACTGGCTAAGGAACCCCCTGCAAGCCTTGGAGTCCCCAGAGAAACGGACCGGAGCTGGTAGTAGTAATGAATGTGTGGCTGGGACTGATGCGATAGGTGCAGCAGCAGATAGCGGTTGAGGTTGTTGAACTGGGGGTCCTAATGAGGCCTGAACCTTTTCAAAACGGGATGCCAAATCCTGAAGGAATCGCATCACCTGGGTCTGATGCGATTCTTGGGTCTCAAGTCGCCGAACTAAGCTCTGCAATGGATCATCTGTAGGAAGCGGCACGTCAGCCGGGTCCATGGCTGATCAAACTGTCAGGTCACCTTGAGGCGAGGTGACAGGTGCACACTGTAGGGATCCGGAGTGCACCGCAAGGTTGTGGACCCTACGGCTGACTGCTGCAGACAGGGGACAGATCCCACTGGGGATAGAGCGTGAGATTCCCTGGGGCGCGGAGTCTAAGAGCCAGCAGGTGTTCACCAGAGCCTCCAGTGGTGAGGATGGACTTGGCTGCAACTGGCTCCAGGTCGCGACCCTCAGGGTCCCCCAGCTCACACCCACAGTAGGCAACAGGAGGATAGGGATGAGGGACAAAGCCAAGGTCGGGGCCACAAGCAGACAAGAATAGTTGGGTACACGCCAAAAGGTCAGGATCACAGGCAAACAAGGATAGTCAAGACATGCCAAAGTCGGTAACGGAAACCAGAAGCAGAGCACACGGCAGGCAAGCGAAAGCTAACACACAAAGAATACACAATGGTTGATCAGCACTGAGGCCTGCAGTGCACAGGTTAATATAGGGCTCCCTGATAGGGCCTGGGGTGGAGCCATGCTTAGAGGAGAGGTTATAAAAACCACCAGGTGGAAGTGGCTGGCTTCTTAGTCTGAAGACATGAGGGAAGGTAAGCAAACACAGGAAGATCACTGCATAACCATTACACTTGTACAATTAGAGGGGAAGAGTTAATGAGCCCAGCTGAAGTAAGTGGGCTCATTAAGACCTCTACAAAAAACCCCAGCATGCTTAGGGAGATGCTCCATCCTGGAACCAGTTTTGTGTTTGTATAGACTGGGGAGTGTGACACCTGTTCTGTGCGGTGAGTTAACGCCTGTGTGGCAAACCTCTACAACAGAGACAGGGACTGGTGCAGCACAAGGCTGCACTCAGTTGTTAGACAGGGAATCTAAGTGTGTAATTAGAGGTCAAGCTGACCAGGATTTATTTTCATGTTTTATTTTTGTTTGGCTGTTCTATGTTTCACTGCAATGTAGCATAAATAAACAGCATCTTTTGTTTTTTCCACCTACAACGCTGTCTGCTGTGCCTGATTTTGTGTTGTGAACCCATCCAGGGGGTCACACACACCCGCTGCCGAGCTAACCCCTCACACCCTCCTGAATTTACTCCACTGAGTTATGCTCACAAATCAGCTGATATCATCAGAACTCTGTATGTCACTCTGCTCTTCTGCTCTTCTCCCCCCTTCAGGCAGACTGCTTCGGGTGTCTCTTCTGCACATGCAGTAACTCATGGCATGGCAGCTGCCAGCTACTTTGTGGGACTCTGTGATAAGATGGGCAAGCTTCACAGCAACAGGTTGTTTTAAAATGTGGCAAACTCAAAACAGACATTCAGGCTGGGAAGAAGTGTGTTCTGTGTATGTATTGTATGTACTGCTGTGTGTTCTGTGTGTGTGTATTGTATGTACTGTGTGTGTTTTGTGTGTGTGTGTGTATTGTGTGTATTGTATGTACTGTGTGTGTTTTCTGTATGTTGTGTGTGCTCTGTGTATGTACTGTGTGTGTATTGTATGTACTGTGTATGTACTGTGTGTGTTCTGTGTATGTATTGTATGTACTGTGTGTTCTGTGCGTGTGTATTGTATGTACTGTGTTCTTTGTGTGTGTTTGTGTGTGTATTGTATGTACCATGTGTGTATTGTATGTACTCTGTATGTATTGTGTGTGTATTGTATGTATTGTGTGTGTTCTGTGTATGTATTGTATGTACTGTGTGTTCTGTGTGTGTATTGTATGTATTGTGTGTGTTCTGTGTATGTACTGTGTGTATTGTATGTATTGTATGTTCTGTGTATGTTCTGTATGTACTGTGCCTTCTGTGTGTTTTCTGTGTATGTTCTGTATGTACTGTGTGTTCTGTGTATTTACTGTGCCATCTGTGTATGTACTGTATGTATTGTATGTGTTGTGTATGTACTGTGTGTTCTGTGTTCTCTGTATGCATTGTGTGCTCTGTGTATAATGTGTTTGGGTATTAGGAGCCATGACACTGGAGGATGGGTAGGTAGGGACCTGGAGGGGTTTGCGCCCCCCCCCCCAAATTTTTTTATCACCAGCTGCTACTGGTTTGGTATGTTGGAATACTGTCCTGCAGCCCAGTCTCCAAAGGGAGGGGATCATGCTCTGCTTCAGTATGTCACAGTACACGGCATTCATGGTTCCCTTAATGAATTGTAGCTACCCAGTATCAGCAGCACTCATGCAGCCCCAGACCATGACACTTCCACCACCAAGCCTGACTGTAGGCAAGACACACTTGTCTTTGTACTCCTCACCTGGTTGCCGCCACACACACTTGTCACCATCTGAACCAAATAAGTTTATCTTGGTCTCATCAGACCACAGGACATGGTTCAGTACTCCATGTCCTTAGTCTGCTTGTCTTCAGAAAATTGTTTGTGGGCTTTCTTGTCCATCATCTTTAGAAGAGGCTTCCTTCTGGAGCCATGCAGACCAATTTGATGCAGTGTGCGGCGTATGGTCTGAGAACTGACAGGCTGACCCCCCCCCCCCACCCCTTCAACCTCTGCAGCAATGCTGGTAGCACTCATATGTCTATTTTCCAAAGACAACCTCTGGATATGACACTGAGCACCTGTACTCAACTTCTTTGGTCAACCATTGCGAGGCCTGTTCTGAGTAGAACCTGTCCTGTTAAACCGCTGTATGGTCTTGGTCACCATGCTGCAGCTCAGTTTTCAAATTCTTTTACAAATAACTATGTGAAAAGTGTAGCGTGCATTTGTATTCAGCCCCCTTTACGCTGATACCCATAACTAAAATCAATTGCCTTCAGAAGTCACCTAATTAATAAATAGAGTCCACCTGTGTGTAATTTAATTTCAGTATAATTACAGCTGTTAAGTTAATTTCTGTGAAGTCCTCAGAGGTTTGTTAGAGAACCTTTGTCAACAAACAGCATCATGAAGGCCAAGGAACACACCAGACAGGTCAGGGATAAAGTTGTGCAGAAGTTTAAAGCAGGGATAGGTTATAAAAAAAAATATCCCAAGCTTTGAACCTCTCACAGAGCACTGTTCAATCCATCATCCAAAAATGCAAACCTACCAAGACACGGCTGTCCACCTAAACTGACAGGCCAGGCAAGGAGAGCATTAATCAGAGAAGCAGCCAAGAGCCCCATGGTAACTCTGGTGGAGCTGCAGAGATCCACAGCTCAGGTGGGAGAATCTGTCCACAAGACAACTAATAGTGGTGCACTCAACAAATCTCAGCTTTATGAAAGAGTGGCAAGAAGAAAGCCATTGTTGAAAGAAAGACATAAAAAGTCAGTTTGCAGTTTGCGAGAAGCCATGTGAGGGACACAGCAAACATGTAGAAGAAGGTTCTCTGGTTAGATCAGACCAAAATTGTACTTTTTGTCCTAAAAGCAAAATGCAATGCGTGGCAGAAAACGAACACTGCACATCACCCTGAACACACCATCCCCACCGAGAAACATGGTGGTGGCGGCATCATCATGTTGTGGGGATGCTTTTCTTCAGCAGGGACAGGGAAGCTGGTCAGAGTTGATGGGAAGATGGATGGAGCCAAATACAGGGAAATGTTTGAAGAAAACCTGTTAGTCTGCAAAAGACTTGAGACTGGGGCAGAGGTTCACCTTCCAGCAGGACAACGACCCTAAACATACAGCCAGAGCTACAATGGAATAGTTTAGATCAAAGAATATTCATGTGTTAGAATGGCCCAGTTAAAGTCCAGACCTAAATCCGAATGAGAATCTGTGCAAGACTTGAAAATTGCTGTTCAGAGACGCTCTCCATCCAATCTGACAGAGCTTGAGCTATTTTGCAAAGAAGAATGGGCAAATATTTTACTCTAGATGTGTAAAACACATCCCCAAAAAGACTTGCAGCTGTAATTGCAGTGAAAGGTGGTTCTACAAAGTGTTGACTCAGGGGGGCTGAATACAAAGGCACACCACACTTTTCACATATTTCGTTTTATAAAATTTTGAAAAACATTTATAATTTTCCTTCCACTTCAAAATGATGTGTCACTTGGTTTTGGTCTATCACATAAAATACCAATAAAATACATTTATTTACATTTACATCTGCCCAAGAACAAATTGGCCAAAAAAAAAGGCATTAAAATTAACAACGCATCGCAAAAAACACTGCAGAAAGGGACCAAAAGCAAACCGCATAGGTGTGGACCAGGTCTTGGTCCAGTGCAAAGAAATAAAACCTATAAACCATATTTTCTTTGCCAGGGAATAAAATCTAGTGTCCATTAATGGTGCCAATAGTGAATTATTTACCCCTAAGTACAGCCTATATATGCATTCAAAGTTATCGCATTTGTATCTCTAGATAATTCTAAATCTTTGTGGTATCCAAACCATCTGATCCAATGGTGCCTCACTCTGTGTCATCTCAATATTCACCCAACACACGAGCGGAATGTCCGACAGAAAAAGTCAGATGGGCGCTTTTCATCGTATATTCCGATTGTGTGTATGCCCCATTCTGATGGACCTAGAAATGGAACATGTTCTAAATATTTCCAATGGAACCAATTTCTATTGGGAAAACCGCTCGTCTGTATGCTGTTCACGGGTTCCAGTGAAAGAACAAACAGTAGGGGTGATAACAGAAACCCTTGTCTTGGGGCACTGAACTTATGAGCGCAATTTCCGTCTGAAAAATCTTCGATGGTGGATGATAGAATTACGCTCAAGCTTGGCTTGCATACACACGGTCAGACAAAAGTTCTCTAAACTTTCAACCGCCAAGAACGCGGTGACGTACAACACTACCACAAGCCGGGAAAATTAAGTTCAATGCTTCCAAGCAAGCGTCAAATTGTTTCCGAGCATGCGTAGGAATTTTGCACGTTGGAATTGCTACAGACGGTCGGAATTTCCAATCGGAACATTTTCCATTGGAAAAATAGAGAACCTGCTCTCAATCTTTAGCTGACAGAAATTCCGCCAGCAAAAGTCAGATGGAGCATACACACAGTCGGAATTTCTGATGAAAAGCTCACAACAGACTTTTGCTGGCGGAATTTCCGATCATGTGTACGGGGAATGCGTCTTTGCCCCAGGTGAAATAATGTCTAGCTTTGCCACTGTCGCTATTCATGAATCCGCACCGCCAGAGACAGAGCCCGAGCCTCAACCTGTTACTTTGCTTCCCATGCCACCTGATCATTCCTGCAGGCAGCAAGGCTTAGCATCTTGCAGCCTGGGGGATACTGGAGCTCACTCTAGCCCCCAGAGTGCAGTGCCATGTGTAAGCTCCTCCCCCCCAAAATTCATTTTTTTTGCTGCTGTGATCTGACTTCCTGTTAGAGAACATTTGTTCTCCATCTACTGTATAAAGGAATGTAGCCAACCTCTCTTGCACGCTCTTGAGATGGACTAGGAAATATGTGATGAATGAGGGACTATGAACTATGGCAGTGGTTCCCGTGGTTTTTGGCACCGGGAACCCGGCTATGTGGAAGAAAATTAAGAGAAGCCCCGAGGGGGATGTGTTTTTTTTTTTGTGGCAATTTGTTGGGGCAATGGCTGTGTTGGCATTTCAATCATCAGAGCACCATGGTTAATATGGTGTCGGGATGATTGAAACACATTGTTTCTATTGATACATTGTAATATAAAATGAAATAGTTCAGTTTAGCATTGAGAGATGATGTAATCTCTCTTCTGCCCATGGCCGCACAGTGAGTGCAGAACTGATACAGGGCGGACGGTGAGAGATGATGTCATCTCTCTGTCGGTCACCCACCTGCCCGCTGCATTTGCGAGCCCAGCTACAGAGAGGTGGTTGGGGACCCCTGGGCTATGGGATGATCTAGGGAATATTTTGATTAAACCAGCAGCCTTAGGTGAACAACACTGGACTGAGAGGGTCTGTAAGTACATAAAAATATAGAAAACACCAGGTACTAAGAATAATAGGTACAACTGCTCGGGCAATAGTGTGCATACTCACAATTATTAGAAGCAGAAATGAAATGTCCACTGCTGATCTGCTGGTCACAATATTGCTCTAGGGCAGGCTGGAACTGAAAGGCAGTTAATTAATTGTTCCAGTAGTTCAAATACAGGCATGTACTGATGTGTGACTGACAGGCTCGCAGGGCTGCAAACACTGCAATGAGAGAGCCTGAGATCGCTACAGAGGGGATTTCTGCAGATCCTGAGTGAGGAAGAGGTACATGGCTCCTGGGGTTGCAGCAGGCAGGTGCTAACACCATAAGAACTTGGCCAGGTAGCAGTGATGGGAGAGCATCATGACCAACCAGCTCTTTAGGCTCTCTCCTCCTAGTCCTTGCAGTTCTCCACACGAACATCTTCCTTAGTAAGGAAACTAACAGGCTCAGAGAGGCATGCTGACAGTGGAGGCATCACAGATTGAACAATGGACCGGATGTGGCCTGGGGGCAACAATTTTCCCAGGTCTGGACTATTTGATGCACTATGAACTATGGAATGTGGGATAGGCTAGGTCTGTGATGATGCTCAACTTCACTGCAGAGTGCATGAGCATCATGGGAAATGTAGTTCCAAAACATCTGGGGTGCCAAGGTTCGCCATCACTGGTCTAGGTACTATGGACTATTTTATCCACACCAGCCAGATTTCAATTTGAATAGAAATGGTTTTTAGTCTGCTTGTCATTTGGGCTGCTTATTCCTTACTCTTTATCAGGAATTGAACGTCTGGAAGCAGAGCTGTGTCTTGGGCGGCACTTTGCGGGGTGGTGGGGGCTTTTTGCTAACCCCCCACACGAAAACACCCCCGACCCGTCCTCCCCATGTCCCGCACATATACAGCCTACTGTGGCCGGCTCCCGCACAGATAAAGCCTCCCGCGGCTTGCCACATAACATGTGCACTGCACTCAGCACTGGCCGGGCGCATACTTGGTGGGGAGGGGGGGCGATTGCCGCCCCCATAAAACAGACCATGAGTGACCGTCAGAGTAACTGGCCATACCTTGTGCACAATGCACTTGCTACTAGCTTAACTGGAAGAAGGCGAGGCGGAGCCTAAAGCTCCGCCTACCCACCTCTGTGCGGCATCATTGAACGTTCTCCTGCTCAGGGAGTCGGACGGGGACGGATCTCTCTGTAACCACTGCCAGAGCCCAGAGGAGGAGGACCGAGTGAGAGGAGGACAGCGGCGGGAATGGCTCAGGTAATAGATATCGAATGGTCCTGGATATATATTAATGAGTCAGGAGTCCAATTTAAAATCTTATATTGGATCCCCAGTCATCGTATACCCAGTCAGCTTTAGTAATGCAGCCAGAGGCTGCATTTGATGGCACAGTGGCTGCATTTGATGGGCACAATCTGTGCCCATCACACGCAGCCACTGTGCCAAATGCAGCCACGGTGCCCATCAAACACAGCCACTGTGGCCCTCAAACACAGCCACTGTGCCCATTAAATGTAGCCACTGTGCCCATCAAATGCAGAATAGGAAGGAGTGTGGCCTTGACAGGAAGGGTGAGTCGTATTTAAATTAGGGGGTACATGAGTTTAGTCAGGCCTAGGGCAGCACAAAACCTAAATACACCACTGTCTGGAAGTATTATATCTTATAACATAAGCAGTACTGCAAGAGTTTCAGATGTTGCACAGCTAATTCAGGGAAGGGAGAATAATGGTGAAGTGCTGCTGGGAATGGATAATTGTGGTATTTACATGGAGAATGCTGAGTAGGGAATGAGGTACTAATCTTTCTAGGGACATTACACTGGTGGGCCAGGTATGGGAGAGTTTTACTGTGCCCCCAGAGAGATCCTGCAGGGGTTGGGGGACAGTAGTATTTCAAGGGCTTTGCTAGGGGATGGCCTGATATTGGTTGAACTGGATGGACTTGTGTCTTTCTTCAATCAGACTAACAATGTAACTATATTTTGTAGACACTACACTGATAAATCAGATCATCTGGAGACAATCTGCTGCTTGGTATGGGGAAAATGTGGGTTTTGCAAAGAACAACTAAACTCCAGCAAAAACATAACAGAGATATTAATTCTTCCCCGCTCTGTTCAAAACGAAACAGAACATCTTTATCTGAATCAGCGCAGCAATCTTCTACAGACACAAAAATAATACTCGTATAAAAAAAAAAAATATATACAAAGTATACACAAGAGTTTATTAATAAATACACAATTTCTTCATTACAAATAGGAATGTTACACATTTATTTATTACAGGTATTTATAAAGCACTCACAATTTACTAAGCACTTTACATATATTGTACGTTCACATCAGTTCCCGCTCTCAAGGAGGTAACAACCTATGGTCTCTATCCCACATGCATACATACACAAGCCAATTACCCTTCCAGCAAGTCTTTGGAGTTTGGGAGGACACCAGAGTTCCCAGAGGAAAACGAAGCAAGCACAGGGAGAACTCCATGCAGGTAGTGTCGTAGTTGGGATTTGGACTGATGACCTTAGTACTGCAAGGCAGAAGTGCTAACTGCTAATAGATAGTGAATTTTCTGCTATCATTCTAGATCAGCAGTACTGAGGTTCTGTGGAACCCTAGGGTTTCTCCAGATATTGTGAGAGGTTCCTTGAGCTGGTGCCAATTTATCCCCATTTGATTGTGCTTGCATCATTCCAGATCCAACACCGCTTGGCAGACCTTTTTAGCAGTCTGTAAGGGGGTACACTTCCCACTAAGCCCTGGTAAATTCCTTTTAGCAGGGTTTTCCTGAGACCAGAAATGTATTTGAAGGGTTCCCCCGGGGTAAAAACATTCAGAAAGGCAGTCCTAAATATTTCAATTTAACCACCTCAGTCTTGAAGGTTTTACCCTCTTGCTATTTAGAACTGCACTACTTTAACTGGCAGTTGCGTGGTCATGCAATGCTGTATTTAAACAAAATGTATATAATTTTTTTCATAAAAATAGAGCTTTCTTTGATCACCACTGGGTTTTCAATTTTTCATGATATAAAACGGAAAAAAAATCAGTTACAATATTATACACTGTCACTGTACTAAAGACACGAACTGGGAAGGGGTTAACATCTAGAATGATCAAGGGGTTAACTGTGTGCCTCACAAATGTTACTGTGTGCTGCTTTTTACTAAAGATTGTTCCCTCTGTACTGAGCCGATCAGCAGGTCCCAGCCATGAATCATTGGCTGGGACACGCTGACAGACTCTTGCTGTGTACAATCACAGCAGGTGTCGGCGGGGGGGTGTGCATACATGCATTCTAAACCAGGCAACAGGCAGTAACGTACCAGTAAGTCGCTTTGCCTGTACGGGCCACCCGTCTGCAGTACATTGCTAGCATTCACTTCAACTTCACAGTCTAGATTAACACAAACTTTTCCCATGTATGGCAAACCAACAGGTTCCAAAAATACCCAGCAGCCATAGTCATTGTTTCTTTGGTCTAGCTGTTGCTAGAAGGAAAAAAATATTGTGCAAGCTCTAAATTGCTTTAATTGGAGCTTCCGCAGGGCCAAGTCTTTTCTCCCACCCCCATTTGACAGTGCTGGGCGGATCCCCAACCATCAGTGCTGTTACATATGACATTTGAAATTTGAAATTGGAAATGTTTAGGAGCCATCTTCTAATGCATGCACTAGAGTAAACTGCAGTCATCGTAATCCATGGACCAGGGGTAAGGAGTAACACCAAAACAGTCCTCTATGACAGCGGTCACAAACTGCGGCCCACGGGCAGGTTTTGGCCCTTTGCTTGCCTTTATTCAGGACCTGCAGCACTGTTTCTTTCACTGACACCAATGATGGGGCATTTATTCCTTCCACTGACACCAACAATGGGGCACTATTCCTTCCACTAAAAAATATGGATGAGGCATAATTGTTCCCACTGACTTCAATGAAGGGGCACTATTCCTCCCACTTATACCCATGGTGGCACTATTTATTTTACCTACTGACCACAGGAGCTGTGTTACATTTTTTTACTCCCACTGACCACCAAAGCTGGTCATAGACAGGGGACAAAACATTGAAATTTTAGGTCTATGGCCAGGAAACTCCCCAGACCTTAATCCCATTAAGAACTTATGGTCAATCCCCAAGCATTGATTATACAAGAATGGACTGCCATCCGTCAGGATGTGGCCCAGAAGTTGATTGACAGCATGCCAGGGTGAATTGCAGAGGTCTTGAAAAAGAAGGGTCAACACTGCAAATACAGTACTATTTGTATAAACTTAATGTAATTGGCAATAAAAGCCTTTGACACCTATGAAATGCTTGTAATTATACTTCAATATATCATAGTAACATCTGACAAAAAGAACTAAAAACACTGAAGCAGCAGACTTTGTGAAAATGTATATTTGTGTCATTCTCAAAACTTTTGGCCACGGCTGTATATTACCACCTAACACTTACACTCAAAAGTAGAAAAAAAAGTAATTAAAAAATATTTCATTCATATGTATGGATGCCATTGACATAGCATGCTTTTAACTGTATGATGGCTTCTGTTTGGAGTTCTCCTTTATTTGCAGGTGATCTTCTAATGGCCCAGATTTGTGTCTTTGTTTAGTTTGGGTCTGGCGCAATTCACTTTGGAGGTTTTTAGCTTTCCTCCTCTCCACAGCAGTATGGAGAGATTTTATGATCAGATCCTTGTGGTTTAGGAGATTATATTGTGTCAGCTTCATCAGTCGGTCAAAGTCTTGTTCACTGTAAGTAAAGTTTGTGAGAAAATATGGGGACCAGGGTCCTGTAACATCCACATCCCCAGCTGACATTTCTTCTGAAGTCCTCAAAAGCCCTACAAATATATGAAGGAAATACATTAAATACCATGTAAAAGAAAATGGATACCTATTAACCCCTTCCCACCACTGCCTCTGGCCCTTTAAGAGGACCTAAATGCTGGGAGGTGGAGGCGGGCATTCCGATCATATGACCACTGTGATTGGCAGTCACATGATTAGAAAAGCTCCTGATCTTAAGTATGCATCTAGAGCTTTCTGGGATCTACTCATCAGCAAAGTAAAGTGTTTACCTTGGGCCGAAAATATGCGCCATGTTGGCAGGATTTGCTTAAATACGGCGTGTGATGAGAGATTAGTCTTAGAATTGCCTGTGTAGCACATAGATTTTTTAGGAATTGCAGGAAACGGAGTTGGCAAGTCAGAGTTGCATTGCCAACATACCCAGGCAAAAAAATTAATAAATTGTCTATACACCTAGTAAAGCAGATTTCAACAAAAGCTATGCCCCCTTTGGCAATCTAGATGATCAAAAATGGTAGCAATTTTAGGTAATAAAAAAAAAAGAAAAAACACACACACATAAAACACACACACAAAACACACACACACAAAACACATATTAAACTGAAATGAAAATCAATTGACCAAACTAGATAGGATAGTAAATGATAAACCCTCAACTAAAATATGTATGTATCAAGCATATGAACAATCAGCTGCTATAATTATTTTTTATATTAGTTTTTAAAAATGCCAGATACACAGGCATAGAATGAAAAGGACGCACCTGGTTCTTTATATGTTCGGAAAGTGTCATTAACAAGAGGGAAGTGAAGCACTATGGGAGCATTGGAAATGTCTTCATCTTTAAAAATGTAGCACTCTTTGTGTTTCTTTCTGTCCTCGTCACTCAGTGATACTCTGGGGAAACAGATACCCTGCGTTGTACAGTAAGTACATGTCTGTTCCAAGGACTGCAAACAGAAGGAATAGAGATTAATAATTTATTTTGCCCACTGAAGAGGTTCTCATTGTCATCTATGATAAATAACATTTTTTTTAAGAATTTAATAGCTGCTGATGAAAAAATATATATATTATTGAATTAGTAGGGTGAAAAATAAATTACACTGTATCTATAGCCCAAACATTTTTGTTACGGTGGAATAAAATAGGTAAAGGTTAGAACCTCTGTTTGTCTTTTTTTTTCAGATTCCCTTATGTCCCTGCTGAGAAGAATAACTCTCTTTATATGTTCCGGTCACTACGGTCACTGAGACAGAAAGTAATGGGAAATCCCACATTTTCATAGTTGTCACCCAAACGGGAAGCAAGGGGTAATCTTCCAATGGGCTCACCCATACCAGTGACAATTGTCTAAAGGGGCATTTTCCTTCACATTTTCCTTCACTTTACACCCACCCACCTCACTTTATCCTTCATAGATTTGCACCCTCTTTTTTTTTTTTTGTGATAGAAAATCTTCCCAATGGCACACAAGACAGCAAGGAAAAAGCAGCTGGAGGTTCTAGCCATTATACACACTACATTTTGGCTATAGATATATTCCAAATAATGGCTACATTGGATAGCTGACAAACTAATATATAGACAATGTGGGTAATAATTTAATATTAGAGACATAAAAAAAAATTAAAAGATAAATTACCCCTTGAATGATTAAACATTTAAATAAAATGAAACAATTTAATTAGGTTTCTAGCACATAGAGGTTGATTTACAAAGGGCAAAAAGACTGTGCACTTTGGAATGTTGCAGTCTATTGGCCTTTAGTAAGGCTGGATTCACACCTATGAATTTGTAGTGCTTTTTGCATTTTGCAGATTTGCACTACAGTCCATTCACCATGGTTTCCTATGGAACACGTTCTATAGTAAAAATCTGCAAACTAAAACTGCATAGGTGTGAATCCAGCCTAAATCAACCCCATGGTATTACAGCAAAAGGAGATGCAGGAAAAACACTGCTTGTAAAAAATGAGTCGTACTATAGAGTTAAATTGGACTGATATGTTAACCGAAATCGGTCATGCGCCAAAACCTTTTATTTTGCCCTGCCTTCTCCCCCACCCATTCTCACATTTGTATGATACATTTTATTAATGGATTTTTTTTTTCTGTATTTCTTGCCTAAGGCTGGATTCCCACCTATGCATTTTTTGTGCTTTTTTCATTTTGCAGATTTGCACTACAGTCCACCTAACATGGTTTCCTATGGAACATGTTCTGTGGTGCAAATCTGTAAAATGCAAAAAGCACTAAAAATGCCTAGGTATGAATCCAGCCTAAGTGAGAGACATACCCCCCCCATAATCTCATAGGTATAAGCTGTCATAACCACCACTCAAACTAAAAAGTGATATTAGTAGCTTTCTGGTCCCAACCTATCCAACTGTTAAATATCTTTGTGGAAAATCTTGCAGTCAATAATTATAATCTCTTACATTTGATTGGGATGATTGAAAAATGATTGGAATTTCCCAAAGTGCTCACCTGAAGTGGGGTATCTAGAGTATAATCAAATGACAGAATGATATCGACCTTCCTCTCCGGCTGCAGTAAGGGAGGGAAGCTGGCATTGATAAAGTAACCAGCATCTACAAGACACAGGTTGTCAGCCATTGGGGTGAGCTTGTTGGGGAAGTTGTCTAGACTGGAATCTGAAAGACAGCAGTTAACATTCACTTGTTATTAGAAGATGATCAATAAGACAATTATTTCTTTATTTTTTATTTTGGAAAGCATGGAAAAAGTTATAAGTGAACTCTAGACCAATATACAGTAAATTGCACAAAATAATGCAGCTCTGTGAACAAGAATATGTTGTTAAATGTATTTTTAATACAAGTGGTGTGGGTACCTGAATTTGACCTAGTATAAGCTTTGTGCAGTCCCTGTATAAGGCTGGATTCACACCTATGCATTTTTAGTGCTTTTTGCATTTTGCAGATTTGCACTACAGCCCATTTACCATGGTTTCCTATGGAACACGTTTTTTAGTACAAATCTGCAAAATGCAAAAAGCACACAAAACTGCATAGGTGTGAATACAGCCTTACAGGGATATGGCGCAAGAGAAAGCCAATCAGTTCATGTACTACAATAAACATGAAAATCCACAGGATCTAAAAACACCTTCACTAAACAACTGTACCACTGTACCAAAAATACACAAATAATAAACCTACTCAAGCTGCCACTTTATAATAATAGTATAAAAGCAACAAATCTGCCTACGCCAAAAAAAGAAAGGTAAATAGTGGCGCTATAGAATTACATTACATAATTTACTGCAGAGTGACAGATGAGATAATCACTTTGCTGCTTCTCCTTTCACTCTCCACTTACAGACTGGGGTAGGTCCAGAATGACCTGGGCTCAGAGGAAGTGGGTTCAAAGATACTGATCAGACTGAGGGCACCTAGTGGCAGAAAAAAAAAAGAAAATTTCTCAAATGCAGAGCACCTGTTCAATCTTTATTTCATCAGACCAGAGAATTTTGTTTCTCATGGCCTGAGAGTCCTTCAGATGTCTTTTGGCAAAATCCAGGCGGGCTGCCATTTTACTGAGGAGTGACTTCTCTCTGGCCACTCTACCATACAGGCCTGGTTGGTGGAGTGCTGCAGAGATGGCTGTTCTTCTGGAAAGTTTTAATCTCTCAGAATGACCATCGGGTGACTCCCTTCTCCCCAAATCTCTCAGGTTGGCTGGGCAGCCTGCTATAGGAAGAGGTGGTTCCAAACTTCTTCCATTTAGAGATGATGGAGGCTGCTGTGAAAATTGGGTCCTTTAATGCTGCAGAATTTTTTCTGTACCCTTCCCCAGATCTGTGCCTTGATACAATCCTGTCTCGGAGGTCTACAGACAATTTCTTGGACTTCATGGCTTGGTTTGTGCTCTGACATGCATGGTTAACAGTTGGACCTTAGACAGGTGTACTTATGTACCGTATATACTCGAGTATAGGCCGACCCGAATATAAGCCGAGGCCCCCAATTTACCCCAAAAAAACTGGGAAACGTATTGACTCGTGTATAAGCTGAGGGTGAGACATGCCTGTCCATCCCTGTGTGTCCGTCCATCCCTGTGTGTCCGTCCATCCCTGTGTGTGTGTCCATCCATCCCTGTGTATGTGTCCATCCATCCCTGTGTGTGTGTCCATCCATCCCTGTGTGTGTGTCCATCCATCCCTGTGTGTGTGTCCATCCATCCCTGTGTGTGTGTCCATCCATCCCTGTGTGTGTGTCCATCCATCCCTGTGTGTGTGTCCATCCATCCCTGTGTGTGTGTCCATCCATGCCTGTGTGTGTGTCCATCCATGCCTGTGTGTGTGTCCATCCATGCCTGTGTGTGTGTCCATCCATCCCTGTGTGTGTGTCCGTGCAGCCTTGTGTGTCCAGCCTACCTGTGTCCCGAGCCTCCGTCCCGTCCCGAGCCTCCGTCCTTCTGCCATGCCAGGATCGCCGCTCTTCGTCGGGGGCCTCGGCGGCCATTCCACTGTTCAAAAGCCGCGCCTCCGTCTGTGATAGGCGGAACACTCAATTTCCCAGCAGTCTGTGTTCCGCCTATCACGGACATCCTCTCATCCTCGTCCGTAGTATGAGGATGAGCGGATGTCCTTGATAGGTGGACCACTGACTGCTGGGAAATTGAGTGTTCCGCCTATCAGAGACGGAGGCGCAGCTTTTGAATAGTAGAATGGCCGCCGTCTGTCTGCTCGACACGCTGATCGGGCAGGCAGACGGCGATGACTCGAGTATAAGCCGAGGGGGGCACTTTCAGCCTCAAAAAAGAGGCTGAAAATCTCGGCTTATACTCGAGTATATACGGTACATGTGATTTCTTTCATTTTTTATTTTTAGTATATTATTTAGTATATTATTTAGTATATTTACAAAGATTTCAAACAAACTTCTGTCAAATTGTCATTATGGGGTATTGTTTGTAGAATTTTGAGGAAACTAATGAATTTAATCCATTTTGGAATAAAGCTGTAACATAACAAAATGTGAAAAAAGTGAAGCGCTGTGAATACTTTCCGGATGCACTGTAATAATGAATATTGTAGCAAAAGCTGATTTTGTTATCTTATCTTTAAACGGGATACTGACCCCATAGTGGGGATTTTCCTTTAATTCCTGTTTCTGTTCCATTAAGAAATAGGATAGGAAAGCACTCATAGCAATACAAGCATTGTGAGAGGTTTTAACCCTTTTCCCTCCACTAAAAATATATTTTTTCTGTTTCTCCATTGTTGAGATTTCTCATAATTTCTTGCTCTCAGAAGAAGTGAGGCGAAATCTCCACAACAGGGCAAAAAGAACCTGACAGAGCCTCAAAAACTTTCCTGTTCTAACCAAAATGTTTTAGGCTGGGTTCACACTGTTGCAAATTGGATTTGGGTTTCTCCACATCCAGTTCGCATAGCAGGAGATTGTGACTGGCTCTCTATGGAGCCGGTTCACACATCTCTGCAGCGGCTCCGGTGCGAATTGCACAGGAGTCCCGTGCGTCTTTTGGTCTGTTTCAGGTTTCCGAATTCAGCCCAAAATTCAGGCTAAAATGTCCCTTGAGAAAGTCACGTGACCTGTGAAGCAACATGTCGGGAGGAGATGGTGCCAAAACTTCTGGTGGCTCTTATCCTCGGAAGCGCAGTGAGGAGGAGAACTGTCAATGAGCAATAATTGATTATACAAGGCTTTTTAGAAGATGTACTAAATGCAACTGAATCTATTTATTTTAATAAAACAAGTATTGCTTTACAATCTTGGGCGATGATGATCTTTTGTTTGCTTTGAGCATTGAAACTTGGAGGATTGGTTTCCAAATATATTGGGAGAAGCTCATAGGATCTTGGGCCAAACAGCTGGTGTTTAAATCCCTAGGTGGCTGATTTTATGGATTAATGATGTAGCACCCTGATGTTTAAGCATGTTTTGGCATTTCTGCCACGGCCACCGCCCACCAATGTAAGTCACTTAATTAGTCTCACAGACAGTCACCTATGTCAGCGCCCAGCGGCACGGTACAAATTGTGTGTGCCCTGCCGAGTGCGCTCCTGCATTCTCCCTTCCCTCCATTTCACTGTTTACTCCCCCTACGGAGGAGTCTCGTAGTCCCTGCCAGCTGCGTGACGTCACCCACGGCCGGAGGCGAGGTGAGAGGAGCGCAGGAAGCTGTGACTAGGTGCGCTGTGACCTAGAGGAGCGAGGAGCTGCTGCCGCCTGCCTGCCTAGCTGAAAGGAAGCTAGAAGACTGCAGCCGACAGTGTGCTACTGCTACAGTCCGGCCCATAGGTACTCTTTTTTTTTTTTTTTTTTTTAGATGACAAAATTATCACTGGATCTATATATCGGTAGAATATATATATATATATATATATATATATATATATATATATATATATATTTCTTAACCACTAGGCGCCCGCTATAGCCGAAAGACGGCTGCAGCGCGGACGCCAATTGCCGGGAGGGCATCCCTGGATGCATTGGGGAAGTTCTGTGCTGGCCGTGTCCCTGTAAATGGCCAATCACAGCGGCCGTTTACAGCGTGAGCGGCATGTCCGATGAGAGATGATCTTATATGTAAACATATGAGATTATCTCTCATCGCCGGCTCTCCCTCCTCACACAGAGGCAGCATGTGAGGAGGGAGAGATGAACCGCTGCAGCGGTTAGTAAAAAAATAAATAAATAAAGTGCCATCTACCCCCACTGCCACCTGTCCTCACTGCCACCTATCCCCACTGCCACCTGTCCTCAGTGCCACCTATCCCCACTGCCACCTGTCCCCACCTGTCCTTACTGGCACCTGTCCTCACTGCCACCTGTCCCCAGTGCCACCTGTCCCCAGTACCACCTGTCCCCAGTACCAGTGTGCCATCTGTCATCAGTGCTACATGTCGTCAGTGCCACATAGTGCCATCTGTCATCAGTGCCAAGTATAAGTGCCATCTGTCATCAATGCTACGTGTGGTCAGTGCCACATAATGCCATCTGTCATCAGTGCCACATCAGTGCCATCTGTTCAGTGCCACATCAGTGTCACATGTCATCAATGCCACATATCACTGCCATCTGTCATCAGTGCCCGTATCAGTGCCATCTGTCATCAGTGCCACCTGTCAGTGTCACCTGCCATCAGTTATCAGTGTCACCAGTGCTGCGTATCAGTGTTTCAGTGAGAAATAGTGTAATCCCTTGATTTTGCACTTTTATATATTAATATTAACTCTGTTTCTATTGCATTAAACCTAATTTAACTTGTATTGTCTTAAATATATTCTTGTTTTGAAATGACGTTTATTAAAAAGGGGGGGGGGGTGCAGTTTGCCATCTTTGCCCTGGGCACCAAATGGCCTTGTCCCAGCACTGTGTGCAGGGCATATTAAGGGATAAAACTCTCAGGTTATTTTTGCTGCCTGTTTCCTGCTGAGGACAAAATGAGGGGAATTTCCATCCTAGACCACTGTGACCAGAACACTCCCATTAGAAGATTTCCCCTTTTGCGTTTTATGAGAATTCTAAAATGTACTATTTTCACTTTACTGTCTGTTTAGGTGAGTGGGAATCTCCTCGTCTAGGAGTTAAGCCCCATACACACGATCAGATTTTCTGCTGATTTTTGCCTTCAGATTTACCAAAACCATGTAGTGCAAGGGCCTGCCTGATTGTATACACATTGAAACTCCTAAGGTTTGACCTCATATTATATGGTTTTGGTAAATCCGAAGGAAAAAAACAGCAGAAAAAGACAATAATACAAATTTGGCAGAGGGGTTAGCCCTTCTCAACTCTATTCAAAACTAAAACCTGTTTTGTCTTTATATACGCTTTGACTGACTTGGCAAAAAAAGGCACAAAATGCAAAGCAAATATACTGTACGTGCTAACATGTAACATTGGAGATCATGAGCTGCTGTGATGCTGAAAAAATACTGTGTCTTTCATCTTACTTATGGGTTTCGGTGCTTCCGGATCCTTTAGAGTGGCATTTTATCATCACAGAACATCTTTTGGAGGAAAGGGGTAATTATCATTCATTAATCTACTCCTGTTTACATATGATAGCCGGCAGACAGCGGACGTCAGGGGTTTCCTGCACTGCTACAAGTACTGTTTAGCGTTCAGAAAATGTGACAAGTTATGTTAAGTTTTTTTTTATTGTGTTTTTTACATCCTTGTAAAGAAGAATAATTTTAACGTATATCTTAGCATAATGTCTAAAATGTTAAGCAATATTGTTGCCTAGCAGTATAGACTTTTAGCCCTGGTTCACACTGACAGCGGGAATAACATTTTGCGAGTTTATCTGAACTCGCACAATTTCATTCCCGCATGTCAGTCCCAACTTTAGGGGCAATTTCAGAGACATCTGTGTTGGTTTCTGCACAGAAGTCTACTGAAATCGCACCCCGAATTCGCCAAAATTAGGTCAGAAACTACTTTTGGCAAATGCGGCGTTGCACCGATCCGGACAGTGCCATTGCCAGCAATAGCCGCCAATTTTGCATGCGATTTGACATGGCAAATCACTTGCCAAATCGCTGCAACGTGAACCAGGGCTTAATTCAAGTCATTAACGATTATTACATGGAGTCTGTTTTTTTTGTTTGTTTGTTTTAACCACTTCAGCTCCAGAAGGTTTACCCCCTTCCTGACCAGGCCATTTTTTACTATACGGTACTGTTAATTTTTTCCCACAAATACAGCTTTATTTTAGTGGTTTTTGATCACTGCATTTTTTTTGTGCTATATACAAAAAAGACAGACAATTTTGAAAAAAGAAAACAATATTTTTTACTTTCTACTATAAAACCTTCCCAATTACAACTTTAAAAAACTTACCATGCCTCTTACTAAATACCTTGGACTGTCCACATTCCAAAAAGGGGTAATTTGGGGGGTATCTGTACTGTCTTGGCATTTTAGGTCCTTAAGAAATGAGATAGGCTGTCTGTGCATCAGGTGTGATCAATATTCAATGACTGGTGCCATAGCTTGTAGACGCTATAAGGCCGCGTACACACGGGCGGACTGTTCGCCCAACTTTGTCCGTCAAACAGTTTCGGCAAACAGTCCGCTCAAAATTAGCATGGACGGACATGGCCACACACGACGAACGAACAGTTTGCTGAAACCGTGCGCGATGACGTGAACGGCACGTACGACGGGACGAAAAATACGACGTCCTATACACTGCATTATAACTTTCGGCGTGTAAATCCTTTCTGAGCATGCGCGGAACTTAGTTTGACGAACAAGCCTACACACGGGCGGACTGTTCGCTCAAACAAGGTTTCAGCGGACAGTTTTACGGAATTTCCGAAAAACCTTGTTCGTCAAACTGTCCGCTGAAACTGTCCGCTGAAAGCCCACACACGAGCGGACTGTCCGCCCAAACACTGTTCAGCGGACAAAGTTGGGCGAACAGTCCGCCCGTGTGTACGCGGCCTAACTCTCACACAGAGCAAATAATATGCACTGATTTGGGTTATTTTTACCAAAAAACTGCAGCAGTATACATTGTGGTCAACGTTTATTAAGAAAAATTACTTATTTGCTAAATTTTATAACAGAAACTAATAAAAACACATTTGTTACAAAATGTTCAGTCTTTTTTCATTTATAGCGCAAAAAATAAAAAAACCTAGTGGTTATTAAATACCACCAAAAGATTTTCTATTTGTGTGAAAAAAAAATATTATATGGGTAAAATGTTGCATGACTAATTATCATTCAAAGCACTGAAAGCTGAAAATTGGCCTGGGCAGGAAGGGGGTGAAAGTGCCCAGTATTGAACTGGTTAACTTAACACTGCTCAAAAAAAAAGTATGCTCTGTTTTGTTTTGTTTTATTGTCTCAGATTTGAAAAAAAAAATCATTGTTGCAAGGCATTTTATTAAAAAGAAAGCCTTGTTTGCCCTTAAAAATATTATATATAATGTTTTATATATTTATTTATTATATGTAATTATGTGAAATATGTATTGTTTTCTTAAAGCGGTAGTAAACCCGCATTTTTTTTTTTTTTTTTTTTTAAACCTGCAAAGCAAAAGGCATAATGAGCTAGTATGCACCGCATACTAGCTCATTATGAAATACTTACCTTAGAACGAGGCCCCGACATCTCGCCCGATCCACGCCGAGGAAGCCGACATGCTCCCTCGGCGTCTCTTCCGGGTATCGCGGCTCCGGCGCTGTGAGTGGCCGGAGCCGCGATATCGTCACTCCCGCGCATGCGCGCGGGAGATTTAAATCCGGCCGGACGAGCGCTGCCGGATTTTCGCGGAGAGAACCCCCTTGTGCGCATGCGCCGCTGCAGTCAGCGGCGCATACCGAGGGGAATATCTCCTAAACCGTACAGGTTTAGGAGATATTTTTTTTACCTACAGGTAAGCCTTATTATAGGCTTTCCTGTAGGTAAAAGTTAAAAAAGTGGGTTTACTTCCACTTTAAGTAATGACAAGGTTATTGCCAAATAAACAGGTCTATAGCAGAAATGTAGAAATTGCTCTTGTACATAGGGGTGAACAGGAGGGAGGGGTGAAGCTTGTTAAAGTAAAATACTGAATTGAACCACTTGACTACGAGCGATGTATTGGTACATCGGTGAACTTCAAGTGCTTATACCAGGACGATGCCTGTATTGTTTTTTTTTAAAGCAAACTGTTGTCTCTCTTGTGAAAAGCAATCCTAATGGCTAACTAGCCACTGGATTGCTTTTACAAGCAGCAGGAGAGGACATCCCCCCGCTCACACAGCCTTTGTGTCTTTCTCGGGCTCTCCCATCCCATCAGGAGATCAGACGCCTCTGTTCACCTCTATGATATAGGAATGGAAGGGATGAGCATGCATCCTTTCTAGTTTTCCTGCATGCAAACAGCTCCATTTTTAAGAATGAAAATCATCTGATCACACCGATCTTGGTTTGCTTGCTTTTAAGGGCAGAGGAGGGATCTGGGCTCTAATAGACCCCAGATTTCTCCATAAAGAGTACCTGTCATTGCCTATTGCTATCACAGCGGATATTTATATTCCCTGTAATAACAATAAAACTGATTTAAAAAAATGTAAAAGTGACCGTGTAAAAAAAATAAAATAAAAAAAAGAAGGTAAAAATGTTTAGGCATCAGTATCCCTCCTTACCCCTCCCTTTTTTCCTTACCGGAGCCCTCATTTGATCCAGCGCAGTGCACGTCTGCAGCTCTTCTCTCCCCTCACTTCTGGGTCTCACTGGCTTTGCTGGGGCACTGAGTGCCATTGGCTTTCACTGCTGTCAATCACAGCCAGTGACAAGGGAGAGGGGGCAGGGCTAAGTCCCACAGTCTGTGTCAATCGCGGGGTTTGGGAGCAAGCACACACACACGAGTGCCCCCATGGGAAGTGGCTTCCAATGGGGGCAGTTGACATAGAGGAGGAGCCAGGAGAGCCAGCACGGGACTCCAGAAGAGGAGGTTCGGAGCGGCTCTGTGCAGTTCTTTTACACAGAGCAAGTAAGCATGATATGTTTGTTATTTTTTATTTTATTTTACACTTACAACCATTTTAAAGCTACATTTTATAAAGGCAAGTGAGCTGTCAGGCTAGTGACAATTGAACCATAAATGATTCTTGTTATTATTATACCATAACCCTTGCTTTGCACATACCTATGAAAAAGTATGTGCTACAGTGGGGCACGTGTTCATGGCTTACCTTTCCATGTGGTAAATTGTGAGTGCTGATGATAATTCTTATGTAGATGGAGCCCACGCAGGAAGTTTTGCTGCTGTCCATCTATTGGCCTGTTGGTCAGTACTCCCTTCAGAAGCTGGTTGACTGAGCCAGATGGGGTGAACAAACGGGTTTTCAAGTGAGCTGATTCTCTTCTCTGTATGATGTCATCCTTATCTTGAGGAATAAAAGAGGAATATATCATAACCCATTACAATGATTTTCAAGGTAGTATGCAAATTCATTGGTTAAAGAGAAGGTCCAGCCTTCTTTAGAAAAAAATAAAAGCCAGCAGCTCCAAATACTCTAGCTGTTGAAGTATTAGGACACTTACCTGTCCAGGGATCACACAATGTTGGCACCCCAGCTGATTTTTGCTCTTGGGTGCTGCCACCGCCATTGCTTCTAAGGGAAACTGGCAGTAAAGCCTTGCGGCTTCACAGCCAGCTCCCTACTGCGCATGCATGAAGCGCACTGCACTTTCTGAATGGGCCGGAGGTGGGCGAAGGAGGAGGGGGGCCGAACTTTAAAAGACAGATAAGCGCTCCCCCCGAAAGGTGCCAAATGTGGACTGACAACTCATGGGGCCCCCGGGCAATAGGAGATTATGGGGCCCCCATGCAATCCGAGATTATGGGGCCACACAGTATACACACACACAGTATACAATCACACAGTATACACATACATGTACACACAGTATACACAGACATGTTTCTATTGGCTGAGAAGGTACTGGAGAGGTGGGGCAGCTATAATCTCAGGATTTTTAGACCAAAAGGATGTCGGTAAGGGACATTTCAGAGACAGATGTAAAAAAAAAGATTTTTACATCCTGTGCCTTGTTTTACTGAGGCTGGCAACCCTGATGGGGCCCCCTAGTGGCTCGGGGCCCTCGGGCAGTGCCCGAGTGGCCGAATGGTCAGTCCGCCCCTGACTGGGGGGGAGAAGACAGATAAGCAAAGCTTCCACTTTTGGGTGGTGCTCCGCTTTATGCTTATACCCTCCCTAGTTCCTCACCCCCCCCCCCCCCCTATTTTTTGTCAGTCTGTTTTAGCCTTAAATGCCTGAACACAGGTTAATGAATATTATAATAAAAATATATTATACACATTTGGCTCATATAATTACTTCATCAGTGCTAGGACACATCTTTTCATTCAACATTCCAATAACACCACAAAATATACCTATGTCCTTAACTCTGTCTTTCACCCAGTTGTCCCAGAAAGTATCCAACTGTGTTGTGAGATACCACGTGTCCACCAAGTTCAAGGAGAAGACATTTCCCCACAAACCTGCACAAAGAAGCAGAAAATATTTTTTTTTATTTACGTCCAGACTTGAAATGAAATCACTTATAATTTTTCTTGATGCAGTGTAAAATATTTCTCATGCAGATTCCATATTTACTATTTAACCACTTGCCTACTGGGCACTTTTACCTCCTTCCTGACCAGGCTATTTTTCAGCTTTTAGCTCTCTCGCACTGTGAATGACATCTGCGTAGTCATGCAACACTGTACTCAAATCATTTTTATCATTTATTCACACAAATACAGCTTTCTTTTGGTGGTATTTAATTTTTTTTTCTTTTTTTGCCTAATAAACAAATAAAGAAAAAAAAAATTTGTTATAAAATTTTGGAAACGGGTAATTTTTTTCTCCTTCGTTGATGTGTGTTGATGAGGCTGCAATGATGGGCACTGATGAGGCAGCACTGATGGGTACTGGTAGGCAGAACTAATAGGCGACACTGATGAAAAGGCACTGATGGGCACCACTGATTGGCAGCAATGGTGGGCATAGATTGGCAGCACTGGTGGGCACACATTGGCAGCACTGGTGGGCACACATTGGCAGCACTGTTTGGACTGCACTGATAATCATGACACTGATAATCAGTGCCCTGAGTATTAGTGTACATGTCCCTTTTAGAGAAGCCAATTATCTCCTCCAATCCTCGTGCTGACAGCATGAGGAAAGGAATGCCGATAACCGGCTTCTATTTGTTTACATATGAATCTGTTTAAAAATTCTTCTGATACAAAGACATCAGAGGCACAGGAAGAATCAATGAAAATCTGACATGTTTCACACCACTATGGGGTGCTATGACTAAGCACCCCATAGTGGTGTGACAAGGCTAACCTTTACTGTTTTAACAGGTGCTCTGGACTGATGAGTCAAAATGTGAAATATTTGGCTGTAGAAGGAGGCAGTTTTTTGCCAAAGGGTACAATATTGAGTGTCTGCAGGCAACAGTGAAGCATGGTGCAGATTCCTTGCAAGTTTGGTGCTGCATTTCTGCAAACGGAGTCGGAGATTTGGTCAAGATCAATGGTGTGCTTGATGCTGAGAAAAACAGGCAGATAATTATCCATCATAACCAGTGGTGGCTGGTGCTCAACATTTTTTTTTGGAGGGTGCAAACAAACTGAAAAATTAAGATTTTTTTTTACATCACAGAAACGTAACATTTTAACAGGGGTGTGTAGACTTTTTATATCCACTGTATATATATATTTATTTATTTATTAAATATATATACACACACACACACACACACACACACACACACACACACACACACACAAAGCTATACCTTGTAAGTAACAAATACGAGGTTCGGGGTGCTTCTTCATTAACCGCCCCATATAGAATTCACTTCCAAAGTCTTCTGTGCGGATGGAGGCACCATATTTCAGAAGCCCTACTTCATATGGTGTAAACTCACACCACTCTGGAAAGAAATAATATTATATAAAACACAAAAATAGAGGCAGCACAATAACACAGTGTCTGCAGCAAAGTCCACTCTGCTATCCCTATGGACAGGCCATCAGGGGGGTACAGGCAGTACTCAGGTAAGGGGCCCAAGCGTCCCAAGGGGCCCGCTCCACATAGAGCAGCACATGAAATTAATCTATCACCTCCGACCTCCATCGCCGCTAGCAAGAAAAAAAGCCTCCACCTCCTCCTCTCACTAGCACACACATACCCCAGCTGTAGATAGAGAAGTGTAGAAAACCATTAGTTAGATCAAGCCCAAGCCTCCACGCTCGAGTTACAGAGCTGCAGGGATCCCCACCCCATGGAGGACAGAGGACCAATCGTCAGGCGGTGTCCTGTCAAATACTGTCCCCGTCGGATAGTGTCCGCTGTGTACTGCGCACGCGCAGTACACATTACAAGTAGATTCCGAAAATATCCGAAGATGAACGGCGTCCGGGTTAAAGCCCCACCATCCAAGAGGACATAGAGTTAGAATAAAAAAGAGCAGAGAGAAGCAAGGCCGTGCCCGGAGTGTGGCGAGTGAAGTGTGGCTAGCGAAGCGAGCCCGCGAGGGGCCCTCTATGTGCAACCCTATGCCCACTTGGATGGTGGGGCTTGCACCTGGACTCACGGCACATCATCTTCAGAGATTTTCCAAATCTCCTTGTGCTCCGTACTGCACAAGCACTGCGCCTGCACAGTACGGGGCGGACACTATTCGATAGGCGGACATTTTTGGACAGAACACCGGCATTGTCCAGGGTGGGGGGCGGAGACACATAGCCTGCAGTCCAGAGCCTGTAAAGACATGCAGGAGGAGCCGGCTTGTAGATCTTCTTCAGTGGTAAGTCCAAGTGTTATGATCACAACTTGTAAAGCTGAGTTCCTGTCTCTTTGACACAGATTTTACAAGCAGGCAGCATCTTACACATAGTGCCAGTCCTCGGCTCTGGCTCCAAACGCCTAAATTAGTGAGGTGACCATCCATGGCATCATGTAGTGTGGAGTCTACAACAGTAAGATTTCCCAGCCCTAATTTGGGGTGAATATTCTCTGAGGCCAGGTATATGATCAGGAGAATCAATGATCAGTTTGTCTCAGATTTCAGGCCCATGTCCATGCCCATCTCCTATCACCATGGAAACAAAGTTTGGAGTTAAAGGGAACCCATTTACTGGTGCAATCTTTATAAGATTTATTCGTGTACACCCAGCACAATGGCTAATGCTGCAGCAGCTGCACATTATCATGGGTATGATACATTATGAAGATTGCACCAGTAAATGGATTCCCTTTAAAGTAGAACTCTGGGGGAAAAAATGCGTGTCCCATGCAGGGAGGCTATGCCCACGCTACATGGGTTGACTTGTTGGATCAGCCTCTTCTTCCACTTACATCATATCTGAACTCTGGAGGTAGACTTTGGGTTTTACATCTGACCACTTTACTAAGTGTCAGTGTTATGAGCTAAAGTTTAGCTATTAAAAAAAATCAGTACAAGGGACATTCTTTACTGTACCCCCTGCCCTTGTGCTGCTATCTCCTGGCTTAGTGGGAAAAAGAGGACACTCACCAAGAGTGCCTGACTATGCCCTCCCTTTCCCATCCACAGATGACTTACTATAGCTTCTATGAATGAAAGAACAGGTATGCAAAATTAAGCTGGTGGATCTTTCATTCATCCTTCTGTTCTCCATTCATAGATGTTTTTTCTACTAAACCAAGAGACAGCAACACAAGGGACAAATCACACAGATAAAAAAAAACAGCACAGGGGACATTATTTACTATCTGTGTGATGTGTCTCTTGTGTTGCTGTCTCTTGGTTTAATAGAAAAAATATCTATGAATGGAGGACAGGAAGATGAATGAAAGAACCACCAGCTTCATTTTTAATACCTGGTCTTTCATTCATAGAAGTTATAGTAAGTCTTCTGTAGATGGGAAAGGGAGGGCATAGTCATAGTATTGGTGAGTACCTCCTTTTTTCTACTAAACCAAGACAGCAACACAGGGGACACATCACACAGATAGTAAATGATGTCCCTTGTGCTGTTTTTTTTTTTTTTTTTACTAAAAACATAAGCTTTAATGGTACTTGATTGAAAAGTGATTTTCAAAATGTTTTCAAAATGTTTTATAGCATTAGGTATACAAGCGGCCAAAATAGGCTTTTCAAATATTTTGAAGGAGCATCCAGTTCAATAAATAAAAAAGAATGAAATGAGCATTTGGCTTTTGGCTTTTTTTGTCTTAAAGCAAGGAGTTGAGCAAGTTTCACTCCCCCATACATTTGAGTCAATATTTAGTGAATACCTTTAAAGTCCAGTGTGCTGACTGCATCATGCTTTACATTCATAGCCAGGTAAATAGGTAAGGGGTTCTGGCCGTTCTCCAAGGCCGATTGTTGATCAGAAAGCCTGCTTTCATTTCTCTGTAAAGTAAAAAGTTATATTACATCAATGTCTGTACTTTCAACCCAATAAAAAAAAAAAGTCAACCGTTCAACCTAATAATAATCAGGAAAGTAAAAAAGAGTAAAGGTAAACATTTTGGTTTTAAAGGTATGCAAACTTATGCCCCGTACACACGAGCAGACTTTTCGACATCAAAGGTCCGAAGGAACAATTCCGGCAGACCATTCGATCGTGTGTGGGCTGCAGCGGACTTTAGATTTGTAAAAATCCGACAGACTTTAGAAATAGAACATGTTTCAAATTTTTCCGCCGGAACTCTGCCGGACCGAGAAGTCCATTCGTGTGTATGCTAGTCCGACGGACAAAAACCGATGCTAGGGCAGCTATTGGCTACTGGCTATGAACTTCCTTATTCTAGTCCAGTCATACGTCATCACGTTCGAATCCGTCGGACTTTGGTGTGATTGTGTGTGGCCAAGTCCGTTCATTCGGAAAGTCCGTCAGAACTCTGTCAGAACTCCGTCAGAACTCCATCGAAAGTCTGTCGGATCTAGTCCCTCGAAAAGTCCGGTCGTGTGTATGCGGCATAAGCAGAGTTTTCCAAGACCATATCACCAGGATCTCAGTATGCTAGCAGTAAGAGGCGCTGTGGTGAACAAAGAATTTATCGCAGCTTGGTTTTCTTTTTTTTTGTTAACACAAGCAGTGTAAGTACTTGAATAACCCGATATCTGCTTCTTGCAATGCCTATTTAGCAGAGCTCACAAATAGAGAAGCAGAAGCAGCCAATGAGACAGATAGTTGTGTTCAGTGCTCCTATCCTAACAAGGAACATGTTCATGGAAGGACAGAGAAGATATGGGGAAATCAATCTGTTGCTTTTTCACTGTCCCTTCACAGCCTTGGGGAAGCACAAAAACTGTAATGCCGCATACACACGGTCAGATTTTCCGATGGGAAATGTTGGATGTAAGCTTGTTGTTGGAAAGTCTGACCAAGTGTATGCTCCATCGAATATTTGCTGTCGGACTTTCCGCCAACAAATGTTTGCTAGCTGGTTCTCAGATTTTCCGGCAACAAAATGTTGTTGTCAGAAAGTCTGATCGTGTGTATACAAGTCCGTCGCCCATTAACACATGCTCGGAATCAAGCAGTAGGAGCCGCACTGGCTTTTGAACTTCCTTTTTCTTGGTTCGTCATACGTCTTGTATGTCACCGCGTTCCCACGTTTGGAATTGTTGGCCAACATTTGTGTGACAGTGTGTATGCAGGACAAAAATCCACGGTTTTGTAGGCGGAAAGTCCAATCGTGTGTATGGGGCATTAGTGTTACTAAAACAAATGTTATAAGTGTCTGTGCCATTACCTTAAAGTGGTTGTAAACCCTTACAGACCACTTTGAATTACAGGTAAGCCTAGATTAAGGCTTACCTGTAGGTCCAAGAAATATCTCCTAAACCTGCACGGTTTAGGAGATATTTGCAAAAAGACAGGCACCGCTGTCAGCGGCGTGCAGGCGCACTGAGCATGCCGCTGCTAACGGTGATATGCCGTTAGTGGCGGCTCCCATGCGCATGCGCGGGAGTGACGTGATTGCAGCACAAGCCAATCACAGCACCAGAGCCACAATACCCGGAAAGAAGATGGACGTTCCGTTGAAGAGGGGACAGTGGTGACATTGCTGGCTCCTGTGTCAGGTAAGTGACACATAATGAGCTACTATGTGATGCATAGTAGCCCATTATGCTTTACCTTTGCAGGGAAACAAAGAGGAAGTAAACCCATCAGGGTTTACTGCCTCTTTAAATGTAAGCAAAATGTTGTCCACTTAGAATACAGATTTAAATTGCACATCTGTCCTATTCAGCTCTGATTCAGCTGACAAAGCCCATGTAAAAGGGCCCCAAGACTCTAATGGCCTTGGAAAAAAAATGGTAGGTGGCAGGCTGTGATGTCCTCCAGCACGGTCTGCCCGATGTACATGTGGGGGGGTGTGGGCAGCAACTCCGGTTTCCTCTTCCTCCGCCTCGTGTCTCCTCTCTCTTCTGCCTAAGCGTTAGGCATCCAATAGGATCCCTGATGCTTTGGCCAATCAGGAAACAGGTCTCACAACCTGCCTTCTGATCGGCAGGGAGGAACTTTAGTGTGAAAATAGTGAAAATGAATTTGCTATTGTCACAAAACTGTGACGATTGTGCTCTGCGCCCCAAGCCCACCCTTATTTAAACCTATTAGAATCTCTGGCTCTAATCACGTACTTCAAAAAAACATTCCCCCCCCCATTGAAATCCATAGTCCAGCACCCTGATATGTAGGTCAGGGGGCCGGACGCATGGCTGAGGGGAGGGCAGCGCTCGTGCGCCCTCTATGGATGGGCCGCCACTGTTTCAAAACCATTTAACATCTCAACAGAGAACCACTGTTTAGAGAAAAACTAATTCTGATTAGTTGCTACAAAGTACTGACCATAAAATGTATGTACAACCACAATTTAATTTTTCAGCAGAGTTTTGAATACAGTAAGAAAGGGTTAAAACTCCTGGCAGTTTTTTCTTTTTTTTTCTTGTATGTGTCCCAAGGGGAGATTTCCATTACTTGCCCTGGAGATGCAACAGGAAGTTAAAGGAAATCTCTCTAAAGTGAGGTAAGCGAATCCCTTTAGACAGCCGCCACCTCTTATCTGGTGATAATTGTAAAACTTGCGATTCTTAATCACTTTCTGTCCTCTAACAATAGACTCAGGAAAATAAAGAGAGTGAATACACCCAGCAAGCAGCAACAAAAAACTGACTGACAGGGGGTCAAACCTTTCCACCCAAAGGGGGAAGTTCCGCTTTAAGTCCTCCTCTCATGCCATGTTTGGCATTAAATTGTTTTGGAAGTGGGGGGAGGTTTTTTGAAAAGTACCCACTCCCACTTCAGCTCAGATCAAATATTTCCTCTCCCCTCCCTCCCATGCACACTTCTGGGACACGTCACAGATCCCAAAAGACAGCGGGAGTCGGGACAATTCACAAAACGCAGCACGGTTCGAGCATGCGCAGCCAGTTATAAAGCCAAAAGCCCCATAGCCGGCTGCCCACAGTTAGGATGCTGGCACTGGGAACCCAAAAGCTACTAAAGAACTATCCATGGTGAGAATGGCGCTAAACTCCTGGACAGGTAAGTGTCCCTTTATTAACCGCTTGCTGACCAGCCGCCGTCATTATACTGTGGCAGATCGGTACAATTCTGCAAGCCGTCATAGCTATACATCAACTCCTTTAAGCGGGATAGCAGGCGGGTGCGCACCCGCCACACTTGGGGGGTGTCGATGCACGTGGCCAACGGTTATGATGACTGCCGGGTACGATCGATTGCGGTCATGTTAGGCAAAACAGGGATGTGTGTGTTTGTAAACACACAAATCTCTGTTCTGTTCTGTGAGGAGAGACAGATCTTGAGCTCCTAATAGTTAGGAACCAGGATCTGTCATTTCCTCTAGGTCAGTCCCCTCCCCCTACAGTTAGAAACACACACAGGGAACACAGTTAACCCCTTGATTGCCACTTAGTGTTAACCCCTTCTCTGCCAGTGTCATTTTTACAGTAATCAGTGCATTTTTATAGCACTGAACGCTGTATAAATGCCAATGATCACAAAAATGTGTCAAAAGTGTCTGATGTGTCAGCCATAATGTCGCAGTCCTGATAAAAATCGCAGATTGCCACCATTACTAGTAAAAAAAAGATAAGAAAAATGCTATAAATCTATCCCCTATTTTGTAGACGCTATAACTTTTGCGCGAACCAATCAATATACGCTTATTGCAATTTTCTTTTACCAAAAATATGTAGAAGAATATACATCGGCCTAAACTGAGAAAAAAATTAGCTTTCTAAAAACAAAAAAAAATGGGGATATTTATAATAGCAAAAAGTACAAAATATTGGGGGTTATTTACAAACGGCAACTCCACTTTGCAGTACAAGTGCACTTGGAAGTGCAGTCACTCTAAATCTAAGGGGTAGATCTGAAATGAGGGGAAGCTCTGCTGATTTTATCATTAATCACATGCAAGCTAAAATGCTGTTTTTTATTTTCCTTGCATGTCCCGCTCGGATCTACAGCGACTTTTCTTCCAAGTGCACTTTCAGTGCAAAATGGATTTCCATTTAGTTAAAAATTGTTGCTTTTTTGTTTATAGTGTAAAAAATAGAAACCGCAGAGATGATCAAATACCACCAAAAGAAAGCTCTATCTGTGTGAAAACAAAGGCATCAATTTTGCTTGGGTGCAGCGTCGCACGACTGCGCAATTTTTAGTTAAAGCAACTCAGTGGCGAATCGCAAAAAAAGGGCCTGGTCATTCAGCAGCCAAATCTTCCCAGGCTGAAGTGGTTAAAAGTCAGCAGCTACAGGATTTGTAGCTGCTGACTTTTATTTTATTTTTTTATTACAGAGTGGACCTACTCTTTAAAAAAAAAAAGTCTTGACTTGAGACACACTTTTGTTTTTGCACAGGTGTCTTATTTAATAAAATGAACATTATATCCAACAACGAGATGAGAAAAAAATAATCCATAAGTTTTAAAACCTGCAATGATTATAATTAAAATGAATTCAAATTTAACAGACCACATATTTACTTTTAGAATTGTCATACCCCATTATAGAACATTGATTCAATCATTAGCCCCCAGAGGTCAGTAAATGAAGTCTCCTGCCCATCCTTGGCAGCTTGTTTGAGCTCTTTGCGATAGTATTTCAGCCTCTGCATGGACAAGGCGCCTATTTTCTTCCTGGTCACATGCTTCTTTGCATTGCTTATTGACTCTGAAAGCTCCTTTTGTGACCATTCAGGGTCTTCATAAAGCTTACTCATGGTCCTAATTAAGAGGGGAAAAAAAAAACAGAATGGCAAATACAACTTATTTATCAAAATCAATACTGAACTTTAAAAATGGGCAGAACAGAGCATGCACGTGTGTAAACGATAATATCTGCACTTTGCATTTGAAACCAACTTCAGTGGCTTAACCCTGCTACCATCATAAACTGTATTGCAATAAAAATATATTATATGTACATAGTTATATACAGTATATGTTTTTTTACCCAAAAAGTTAGCTTGATCAGTAAAGAAACACATTTTATCACAGATATACCCCGGCCACTTTATTAGGTACACCTTGCTAGTACCGGTTTGGACCGCTTTTGCATTCAGAACTGCCTTAATTCTTGGTGGCATCGATTCAACAAGGTGTTGGAAAAATTCCTCTGAGATTTTGGTCCATAATAACGTGATAGTATCACCCAGTTGCTGCAGATTTGTCGGCTGCACATCCATGATTTGAACCTCCTGTTCTACTACATCCCAAAGGTGCTCTACTGGATTGAGATCTGGTGAGTGTGGAGACCATTGGAGTACAGTGACCTCATTGTCATGTTCAAGAAACCAGTGGCGAGATGACTTGAGCTTTGTGATATGGTGTATTATCCTGCTGGAAGGAGCCATCAGAAGATGGCTACACTGTAGTCATAAAGGGATGGACATGGTCAGCAACAATAATCAGGTAGGCCATTGCATTTAACCACTTAAGGATCGCCCCACGCCGATGTACGTCGGCAGAATGTCACGGCTGGGCACAAGCACGTACCTGTACGTTGCTCTTTAAGTGCCCAGCCGTGTGTCCGACCCAGTCCTGAGCTCCGTGACCGTGGCCGCGGGACCAGTGGACCCGATCGGTTCACAGAGCTGAAGAACGAGGAGAGGTCTGTGTAAACAAACCTCTCCCCGAGCTTCCTACTGTGGCTGTCACCGATCGTCTGTTGCTTGATATAGGGAAAGACGATCAGTGACGTCAAAGCCACGCCCCCTACAATAAAAAAAACATAACGTCATACATAACCCCTACACTGCCCCCTAGTGGTTAACTCCTTCAGTGCCAGTGTCATTTACACAGGAATCAGTGCATTTAAATAGCACTGATTGCTGTATAAATGACAATGGTCCCAAAAATGTGTCAAAAATGTCCGATGTGTCCGCCATAATGTCACTGTCACAATAAAAATCGCTGATTGCCGCCATTACTAGTAAAAAAAAAAATTATTAATAAAAATGCTATAAAACGATTCCCTATTTTGTAAATGCTATAACTTTTGCGCAAACCAATCAATAATCGCTAATTGCAATTTTTTTTACCAAAAATATGTACAAGAATACATATCGGCCTAAAGTGAGGAAAAAACATTTTTTATATATTTTTTGGGGATATTTATTATAGCAAAAAGTAAAAAATATTGAATTTTTTTCAAAATTGTCGCTCTATTTTTGTTTATAGCGCAAAAAATAAAAACCGCAGAGGTGATCAAATACCACCAAAAGAAAGCTCTATTTGTGGGAAAAAAAGAACGCCAATTTTGTTTGGGAGCCACGTCGCACGACCGCACAATTGTCAGTTAAAGCGACGCAGTGCCAAATCCCAAATAGGGGCTTGGTCCTTTGGCTGCAAATTGGTCCGGGGCTTAACTGGTTAAACGATGCTCAATTGGTGCTAAGGGGCCAAAAGTGTGTTAAGAAAATATTCCCCACACCATTACACCACCACCAGCCTGAACCATTGATACAAGGAAGGATGGATCCATGCTTACATGTTGTTTACACCAAAATCTGACCCTACCATCTGAATGTTACAGCTGAAATCGAGACTCATCAGACCAGGTAATGTGTTTCCAATCTTCTGTTGTCCAATCTTGGTGAGGCTGTGAGAATTCTAGCCTCAGTTTCCTGTTCTTAGCTGACAGGAGTGGCACCTGGTGTGGTCTTCTGCTGCTGTAGCCCCTCTGCTTCAAGGTTCGATGTGTTGTGCATTCAGAGATGGTATTCTGCATACCTTGGTTGTAATGAGTGGTTAATTGAGTTACTGTTGCCTTTCAATCATCTTGAATCAGTCAGGCCATTCTCCTCTGACCTCTGACTTCACCAAGGCATTTTCCTCCACACAACTGCCGCCCACTGGATATTTTCCCTTTTTTGGACCATTCTCTGTAAATCCTAGAGATGGTTGTGTGTGAAAATCCCAGTAGATCAGCAGTTTAAATATTCAGACCAGACCGTCTGGCACCAACAACCATGTCACGTTCACAGTCCCTTAAATACCCTTACTTCCCCATTCTGATGCCAGTTTTAACTTCACCAAGTCGTCTTCACCACATCTAGATGCCTAAGTGCATTGAGTTTGCTGCCATGTGATTGGCTGATTAGCAATTTGTATTACCAAGCAATTGAAGAGGCGTACCTAAGTGGTCGGTGAGTGTATATTCATAAAAAACAATAAAAAATTACACAATTTACCGTTACAGCCCTATGACATATGATCCTATGTGGAAATTAATCACTGGTGGTACTACGATGTCACTACGATGTACCCCTTACTCATTCACATAGGGTGGGGGGCCGGGATCTGGGGGCCCCCTTATTAAAGGGGGCTCCCGGATTCCGATAAGCCCGCCACCCGCAGACCCCGACAACCAACGGCCAGGGTTGTCGGGAAGAGGCCCTTGTCCTCATCAACATGGGGACAAGGTGCTTTGGGGTGGGGGGGCCGCAGGTCGCCCCCCCTTCCCCAAAGCTCCAACCCCCCCATGTTGAGGGCACACGGACTGGTACGGTCCAGGAGGTAGGGGGCGCTCGCTCGTCCCCACCCCCTTCCTGACTGGCCAGGCTTCGTGCTCGGATAAGGGTCTGGTATGGATCTTGGGGGGGACCCCACTCCGTTTTTTCGGCGTAGGGGGGGTTCCCCCCAAAATCCATACCAGACCTAAGGGCCTGGTATGCTCCCGGAGGGGGAACCCATGCCATTTTATTTTTTTTAATTTGGCGTGGAGTTCCCCCTTGAGAGCTCATTGTCTGCTTGGCCACGGCCAAAGTCGCCTGGCCTGGGGCGACTTAAAGTCATGTTGTAAGTTGCCCCAAGTCGTGTTGACAAGTAATGTCCAAGTTGCCTACAAAAGTCGCGTTGGAAGTCGTGTTGCCCCTGTGTGAACCGGCTCTTAAGTACACAATGGGGTTTATTTACTAAAGCTGAAAAGTGCAAAATCAGGCTCACTTCTGCATAGAAACCAATGAGCTTCTAACCCCAGTTTGTTCAATTAAGCTTTGGAAATAAAACTTGGAAGATCATTGGTTTCTATGCAGAAGGGAGCCTGATTTTGCACTTTCCAGCTTTAGTAAATAAACCCCATTGTGCACTTAAAAGTGGGGTATGCCTGTAGGCTGCTTTACAAGGTTATCATTTACAATCACTTATAGTGTAGAAGGAGTAGATCAACATCGTGATCCGATGTTGTGCAAAACTCTGCACTAAAAAAGTAGATACACAATTGCCAAACCATAAATTTCCCTCTTTATATGTTGGTATATCACCATCATTTGTAAGTAGACCTTGTGGCACCCATTCATGCACAACGATCACAAACATTGCTGTTCTGCTATATTGCCGATCTGCCGACACCAAAGGTACTCAGGCTGCAATATACAGTATACCAGCCACATGTGTTCATAAAGTGTGTCATCTACAATGTGGTCAAACCAGGCTGCTATAATGAGTATATTTATCTACATTACTACTGCAGTTGTAAATGCTTGAAAGGCACTTCCATTACATTTTCTATCACTGTCCAATCGCTGTCCAAAGCTTGCCGCCTCAACATCTGTAACATCTCCAAGATACGTACCTTCCTAATCAATGGCACCACAAAGCTTCTAATCAACTCCCTGCCTCGACTAGCAACTCCCTCCTCATTGGCTTACCTTTAAATAGGATATCCACCCTTCAGTCCACCATGAACGCTGCTGCCAGGCTCATCCACCTTACAAACCGTTCGGCATCTGCTACCCCTCTCTGTCAATCCCTTCATTGCCTGCCACTCAACCAACTTATTAAATTCAAGATACTAACAATAGCTTACAAAGCCATTCACAACCTGGCCCCCAGCTTCATCACTACCCTGGACTCAAAATACCTCTTCACTCCTTCCAAGACCTCCTGTTTTCTAGCTTCTTTGTTACCTCCCATGCTCACCTCCAGGACTTCTACCAAGCCTCTCCAATCCCCTGGAATGCTCTACCCCAATCTGTCAGAATATCTCCTACTTTGCCCACTTTCACCTCTTCAGAGAAACCTATCTGGCCCCCACCTAACAACTGTACTTTTATTTTCTTTATCAGCACATCCCCCACAGTTATTACCTCTTGTATCTCTTGACCCTCCCTCTTAGATTTTAAGCCCTAAGGAGCAGGGCCCTCTGATTCCTAATGGATTAAAGTTTATTCATAGTTTACAACTGTCCCTGATTTGGAGGGACTGTCCCTGATTTAGAGCAATGTTCCTCTGTCCCTCATTCCTCCTCATTTGTCCATCATTTTCGTCTGATCTATATAGCTGTATTGTATATAAAATGCACTATTTATCTATCAAAAAGTGTTTTCCAGCACTAATCCTTTCATCTGATTTCTAAATTACTGCATTTGTAAATTCCAAAAGCCAATATAAAGGAATAGTAGTAGTAAAAAAAAAAAAAAAAGAACCACTGTTTTTTTTATACAATGGGCCCTCCAATCCAATTCACCCAGACAGAAGAGCACAGATCCCCTTCTGTTTTTTTAAGCGGCTTGAATTGGAGGTAGGTGGGTGTAAATGGACACAAAAAGTCTGTTTACATCTGCTGCTCCATAGAGGTGAATGGAGGGTCTGATTGGGTTGGACTGTTCGTGTGAAAGGGGCCGAAGGCTGATTACACACTGATGCGCTGCAGTTTACCCACAACCGCGAGTACAGCACAGCGCACCTGTGGCTTTCATGCGGGTTAGCTGCACTTTGCCATAGACTTCTATTATATGCTGCAGGTGTGGTGCACTTTCTGAATGAACACCAAACCCGCAGGTAATAACAGAAGTCTATGGCTTAGTGCAGGTAACCCGCAGGTGCACTGCAGCTGCAGATCAGTTTGAAAGCAGTCCAGTAACCACTGCAGAACATATATGCCCATTTATACACTGTGATTTTAGTAATAAACTTACCTTTAATAACAGTCTTCAATTCAAGTATCACCAGCTGTTGCTGTCCCTGGCAGATTGCATTTGGTATCACTCCGCATGTGACAGGAGCCGGTGCTATAGAGCAAGCAATGGCTTATGCAGCTCTGCTCCGCAGCCGCTATCTTCCTCTACCACAGCTTCATTCACAACACTGATGCTCTGGGGTGGAGGGCCGGCAACCCGCGATCTGTGCCTGCCGACCCGCCATCCCAGAGCATTAGGTTGGGGGGCCACATCAGAAGCCTCCGTGGGCCACATGTGGTTGGGCACCCCTGCTCTATCCTGATGTAAACAGTAGCAGGATCTCCAGTATTATCAGTCACTTTAAAAAGGAGGCTTATGTCCCCTAGTACAAGTTTCTACTGAGAATGTAATATTTCAATCAGTTGATTTCTGCTATCTAGTTTTGTGTAAAGTCTTCCAAATTGGCAAGAAAATCCTAGATTTACAAGTTTATATGGTTGTGCATAAAGATCTCTTACCATGTAGATCCAGATGCCCCTGCAATATATGTGATGCAGTCCAGCAGTCCCATCTTCTGCAGCCCGCTCAGATGACTGTACAAAGAGGACATTGCTCGGGCTCCTCCACCCGTTGCCATGATAGCCACAACTGGAATCTATATGTATATAGAAAAAAAAATGGAAATCTTGGAAGACTGTGGGCAATATATCTGCACAATGTATACAACAGGAACATAGGAATAGCAGAGCAGTCTATGTTTATGCTTCTATCCTGACCCCACTGATCCCCCCTGGCAAGGAGCTTTTAAGTGCACGATGCTAAGTATGGTTTCTGAATTTTAAAGTTTACCTGGAGGCAAACAGCTAAATGAAATAAATAAATGACAGCTGTATTATCTGCCAAATGATTTGTATTTGTGTCCATCCAGTCCTAAGTTTTACACAGCTCAGGCACACAGCATGGCCCTGTCTAGCAAGAGAGGGGACAGGATTTTAATCTGCTGCAGTGATAGAGGAACTTCTGGGGGGGGGGGGGGTTCGAAGCAGCTCCAAATCCTGTAGCTGCTAAAACAATAACATACTCTTACCTGTCCAGGAATCCAGCGCTGTCCTCACCCAGGCCAGTTCTTTGCTGGTCTTCAGGTACCTGACGCTGCCATCTTTGATGTGGGAACTTAGCTAGCAGTGACTTGTACATGTGCGAGAACTGACGTGCTTCCTAAATGTCTCCAGGGACCTGTGATGTGGGGGGCGAGGTGAAAGTCTGCTGGGCTTGCCTAGGTCAGCTGAGAGGAAGTGGTGGTGGGCATACCTCCCAACATTTTGAGATGGGAATGAGGGACACCTATCAGCAAAACTATGCAGGCATAGTGTGCCCCTTGCCACGCCCCCTTAAAGGAGAATTGTAAAAAAAAAAAAAAAACAAGATTGGTTAAACACACAAGTGCTTTTTTTACCACTACTATTCCTTTATAATTCCTTAATTAAAGCCATTCCTTTATATTGGCTTTTGGAATTTACAAATGCAGCAATTTAGAAATTGGATGAAAGGTTTAGTGCTGGAAAACACTTTTTGATAGATAAAAAGTGCATTTTATATACAACTATATAGATCAGCCCAAAATGAGGGACAAATGAGGAAGAATGAGGGACAGAGGGAAAGAGGGACATTGCTCCAAATCAGGGACAGTTGGGAGCTATGGTGGTGGTTATCTGCCAGAAATAGGTACCCGCTCCCAGGAAAAAAAAAAAACATACAAAAGTGGGAGGGGAGAAAAGGCAGAACTTTCCTTTTCAGGTGAAGTTCATCTTTAACCTCTTAAAGACCAGCCACCGCAGTTATTCTGCGGCAGGTTGGCTCAGCTGCGCAAGCTGTCGTAGATGTACGCCTGCCGCTTTAAGAGGTATAGGGGAATCGAGCCGATGCTCGTGATCATAGCCGCCGGTAACAAGCAATCGCAATCGCTCCTCAAAAAGACAGAACGGGGATCTGTCAATGTAAACAGACAAATCCCCGTTCTGTCAGGGAAGTAGAGAGAGATCTGCTATTCCTAGTGATCAGAAACAGCGATCTCTCTCCACCCCCTATCAGGACCATCCCCCCCACAGTTAGAAACACCTCCCTAGGGAACACTTAACCCCTTGATTGCAATCCCTAGTGTTAACCCATTCCCTGACAGACATTTAGACAGTAATCAGTGGCTTTTTTTTAGCACTGATCACTGTATAAATGTCAATGGTCCCAAAAAAGTGTCCGATCTGTCTGCCACAATGTCGCAGTCCCGCTAAAAATCGCTGATTGCCTCCATTAGTAGTAAAAAAAATAAAAATTCATAAAAATGCCATAAATATATCCCCTATTTTGTAAACGCTATAACTTATACCAATATATATACGCTTTTTTACCAAAAATATGTACAAGAATACATATTGGCTTAAACTGATGAAGACATTTTTTTGGGGATATTTATTACAGCAAAAAAAAAAAGTAAAAAATATTGGGTTTTTTCAAAATTGTGGCTCTTTTTTGTTTATAGCATAAAAAATAAAAACTGCAGAGGTGATCAAATACCACCAAAAGAAATCTCTATTTGTGGGGAAAAAAGGACATCAATTTTGTTTGGGTGCAACTTCGCACGACTGTTTAATTGTCAGTTAAAACGACGCAGTACCGTATCGCAAAAAATGGCCTGGTCATTAAGGGGTCAAATACGCCCGGGGCTGAAGTGGTTAAAGAGGAGTTCCAGCCAACTTCATAAAAAAATTTAAAAAGTCAGCAGCTACAAATACAAATAATAGCTGCTGACTTTTAATATTAGGACACTTACCTGTCCAGGGATCCCACAGTGTCTTCAGCTTAGCTGATTTTTCCTCGGCTCTCGGGTGCTCTCACCGCCATTGCATGTAAGGGAAACCGGCAGCGAAGCTGTGCAGCTTCATAGCCGGTTCCCAACTATGCATGCGCGAAGAAAGCTGTGCTTTGTAAATAGCCTGGTGGCGGGGGAAGGAGGAGGGGGCAGAACTTCCAGGCGTCAAAAGCAGGTAAACACATCCCCGCCCCCCCCCCCCCCCCCCCCCCGAAAGGTTGAATGCAAATTGTGAAGTGTTTAGGTTTTTAGGTTTGACCTCATATTTTATGGATATGGTAAATCTAAAGGAAAAAATCTAAAGAAAATTGTATAGTGTGTATCCAGCTTTAGTGAAGACTGTGGAAGTGGGTGTGGGTCCTGATAAAAAAAATCAGTATTTGCTCCTCCAAAAGAAATCACTCCATTACAGGCCAGTTGGAAGAAGAGGACCAGCAGGACTTACTTTTTGTGCCGAGCTCTACTGTAAAAGAGAAGTATGGCCAAAGCTGTTTTGGTCATATATATATATATATATATATATATATATATATAAATGTATATAATATATCTATCTATCTATCTATCTATCTATCTATCTATCTATCTATCTATCTATATATATATATATATATATATTTATTATATATAATATATTATATTATATTAATTCTGGGTTACAGCAGTGCACTTAGTTCTGTAGTCCTGTGACCCAAATTCAGCCAAAGTCCACTGTCATCTGATGTCACAGAGCTGGTCCAGACCCCCAGCTTTCTCAGCCTTCATGTGTCCTCCAATGTGGCAGGAGATAAATCTGGCTACAATTTTCTTGTGCAATTTTCCTTCAGATTTACCAAATCTAGAGGTGCCGGAAATGCAGGATGCACTAGGCCAAAAACCAAAACCGAAACCGAAAATTAAAATTTTTAAAAAATATTTATATTTTTATATATATTTGTATTATATTCCACTTTTTAATTAATATCATCAATTTAAAATAATATGAATTTACTGTCGGCCATTATTGCCACCTATAGTGCAAGAAAAGCTCATGAAAAATGTATCCCTTTAAACCGTATGTATGTCTGCACGCTGTTCAGTTGGGCTTCCATTGGGGTGTTAAAAATTCTACTTGCTGCATTTTGTGCACAGAAAAACACACCTCCCAGTTCAAATGCATTGAAAACACAAGGACGCATCATTAACGCACCTGTTACATTTTTGATGCGGTTTTTGAGTCACATAACCTATGAAAAACACACCAAAAAGCACAGGAAAATCATGGTAAAATCACCACAAATTGGTGGCAAATTCACATTTTCGCTGCCATTATTGGCACCTTTTCCTCTTATTTTTCATTTTTCTCTCATTTTTAGCCGAAATGTTTTGGGGTCTGAAATTTGGGTGCATCTGTAACCAAAACCATTTACTATAAGGTCAAACCTAAACACTTTCATTTGTATGCCATCAGGCCAGCTCTTGCACTACATAGTTGAAGGTAAATCTAAAGAAAATTGAACAAGAAAATGATATAACGTGTGGGCAGCTTAATCCTGTCTGTTGGCTCCTGTACACAAGCAGGAGCCGGATATAAATTCTTTGGCTGCACCATCTTCCCAGCTTGTAGATCACTAGTGAGGTAAAGCATAAGTGGAGTCACTCATGACTCTTTCCACGCTATGACCTGCAAGTTAAACACTTCAGGAAGGTTTTACCCCCCTTCACGGCCAGGCCATTTTTTTCTATTTAGCACCGCACTAATTTAACTGACAATTGCGCAGTCATACAACGCTCTACTCAAACAAAATTTATATAATTTTTTTCACACAGATAGTTTTTTTTGGCAGTCATTTGATAACCACAGTTTTTTTTTTTTGTTTTTTTTTGTGGTTTAAATGAAATAAAGGCTGAAAATGTAAAAAAAAAAAAAAAAAAAAAAAATGTATATATTCATATTTCTTCAAAATTTTTTGCCAAAATTCTGCTACATGTCTTTGGTGAAAAAAAAATCCCAATAAGTGTATATTAATTGGTTTGCATGAAAGTTATAGCACCTACAAACTATGGTTTATATACTAGAATTTTCGTTCTTTTTTTTATAGTAATAATGGCGGTGATCAGCGACTTAGTGGAACTGCGATAGTGTGGCGGGCAATCTGACACTGGGGGGAACTGACTAACTGCCATCACCAGTGATCAGTGATAATACTACACACTGTCACTGTAGTAATGACACTGGCTGGGAAGGGGTTTACATCTAGGGCCATCAAGGGGCTAAATGTGTGCCTAACAATGTGTAATGTGTGTAAAGTGTGCTGATTTTACTAGCTGATCTCTAAGTTTCACATCCCTGCTGTGCAGGGATAAGAAACAGAGATTGTTCTCTCTGTACAGAGCCCTGTGTTGATTGTCAACACAGAGCTCTGGGCTGTGATTGGACACAGCTGATCAGCAGGTCTTGTCCGTTAATCATTGGCTGGGACTTCCTGACAGGCTCCCGCTGTGTACAATCAAAACGGGTGTCAGGGGATTGAAGTGTGTCCTAACTCTGGAAGTAGGCAGCAACGTACCACTACACTGCTTTGCCTACAGTGTCTGCAGTACAATGAGGGCATGTGGGCAATAAATAGTTAAGATAGCCAAAGGCCACATCGGTACACATTGTTGTGGTATAGAGAAGTGTATAGATGTTGCTGGCCCAAATAAAGGAGGGTGACATTTATAAAGCAGATAATAGCCTTTTATCACACATTCACTTAATCTTCAAATTAATCTTCCAGCTGCATGTGAGTGAGTGATCTACCGAAGTAGGAGTATGTCTATGGGAATGTTTGACCATTCTTCCAGAAGCCCATTAGTGAGATCAGGCACAGATGTTGGACAAGAAGGCTTGGCTCGCAGTGTCCATTCTAATTCATCCAAAGGTGTTCTAACAGGCTGAGGTCAGGACTCCGTGCAGGCCAGTCAAGTTCCTCCACACCAAACTTGCTCATCCATGTCTTTATGAACCTTGCTCTGTGCACTGGTGCACAGTCATGTTGAAACAGGAAGGGGCCATCCCCAAACTGTTCCCACAAAGTTGGGAGCATGAAATTGTCCAAAATGTCTTGGTATTCCCTTCACCGGAACTAAGAGGCCAAGTCCAACCCTTGAAAAACAATTCCACACCATAATCCCCCCTTCACCAAACTTTACACTTAGCACAATGCATACAGGCAAGTACCATTCTCCTGGCAACGGCCAAACCCAGACACATCCATCGGATTGACAGAGACAGAAGTGTGATTCGTCACTCCAGAAAACATGTCTACACTGCTCTAGGGTCCAATGGTGGTGTGCTTTACACCACTGCATCTGATGCTTTGCATTGCACTTGGTGATGTAACGCTTGGATGCAGCTGCTCGGCCATGGAATCCCATTCCATGAAGCTCTCTACGGACTGTTGTACTAATCGGAAGGCCACGCGAAGTTTGGAGGTCTGTAGCTATTGACTATGCAGATAGTTGGTGACTTCTATGCACTGTGATCTTCAGCATGCGCTGATCCCACTCTATCATTTTACGTTTATGTCTTAAAGCGGGAGTCCACCGGGACTCCGCGTTTTTTTTTTTTTTTTAAAAGCCAGCAGCTACAAATACTGCAGCTGCTGACTTTTAAATAGTGACACTTACCTGTCCAGCGCGCCCGCGATGTCGGCACCCGAAGCCGATCGCTCGCTCGTCTGTCAGGTCCTGCCGCCGCCATCTTGGGTATGGGAATCAGGAAATGGAGCCTTTCGGCTTCATTTCCCGGTTCCCTACTGCGCATGCGCGAGCCGCGCGGCGCAATCCGGACGGTCCCCGCTGCCTCTGGGAGCTGTGTGTTTCCCAGCAGGCAGCGGGGCACTTGCTGAAGGGGGCGGGCGCTTGCGGAAAGGGGCGTAACGTACGCCCCTTTCCGCAGAGAGCTAGCCCGGAAGTGGGTGCAGTTACCTGGATTATCCAGGTAACTGCACCCCCCACCCCCCTGAAAGGTGCCGATTGTGGCGCCGGAGGGGGGAGATTCCGATGAGCGGAGGTCCATTTTAGGGTGGACCTCCGCTTTAAGTTGCTGTTCCCAGTTGCTTCCACTGTGTTATAATACCACTAACAGTTGACTGTGGAATATTTAGCAGCATGGAAATTTCACGGATGGACTTATTGCACAGGTGGCAACCTATCACGGTACCATGATTGAATTCACTGAGCTCCTGAGAGCGACCTATTCTTTCACAAATGTTTGTAGAAGCGGTCTGCATGCCTAGGTGCTTGTTTTTATACACCTGTGGTCATGGAGGTGATTGGAAAATCTGAATCCAGTAATTTGGAGGGGTGTCCCAATGCTTTTGGCAATATAGTGTATTCACATCACAAGTACATCGGTCCATTCATTTGAATGGGCTGCTGTACCTGCAAGAAACACAAGGAAAGAAGTGTATGACCCTGTCCTAAAAACGTGCCACACAGAAGGGCATGTTGTCGCAGCACCGCGTAGTTTTGCACACAAATAAAACATGCAGGTGTCAATGTGTGGGGGTGCGATTAAGAATTAAAGGCATCTCTGTGTGTCTGCTAAAGAGCCCACACAAATGTGACCCTAGCCTTATTCCACAAATGGGGTGTACATGTGTTTACAGAGAACTGAATGTATATGTGTTGGTTTAATGCAGACATATATTACAGTCTGTGCTGTACACTGCAAAGTATCCAAAATATGGTATGGGTGCTGGTCAGTGGGTGCTGGGTGAAAGGGGGGGGGGGGGTGAATGTGATGAGAAATAGACAGAGGATACTGCTTTGGGGGATGGGGAGGCAGAGGGCACTGCTATAGGGGGTGGGAGCAGAGGACACTACAGTGGGAGGGAGGGGTGATGTGAAGGGGGGCAGAGGACACTGCTTTGGGGGGGGCATAACACTACTGTGGGGGGGGGCAGAGGACACTGCTATATGGGGCAAAGGACACTACATTGGGGGGGGGGGGGTGACGTAAAGGGGCAGAGGGCATTGGGGAGTACCGGTCACTACTGTGGGGGGGAGGGGCAGAAGACACTACAGTGGGGGGGGTGTAAAGGGGGCAGAGGACACTGACACTGCATAGGGGTGAGGGGGGGGGGGGTACAGAAGTCTACTGTTGGGGAAGGACACCGCTATGGGGGATTTAAAAAAATAAAAGGGCTGCTTTTTTTATCCCAGTCCGGGCTTGAATGTAGCAATGTAAAAATTACAATACCTAACCTTCAGCTTTGACTAGGGAGCTATCTTCTACACAAATACATAATCAAGACCCATAATGGGTGAAATGCGTTGCTTCACAGTGGACAATGTTATAACATGCTTTTAATGGTCTCAAAATGAAGTTTTAACCCATCTGTTGTGTTCTGCTGATCACTACACGATGATATTTATTTCTACATTTTGCAGCCATCTTCCCATTAGTTGTGAGGATAACAGATAATAACACAGATCCTTGAGGATGTAGCAATATGTTAAAATTCTCACCTCGTCACCCACCAAATCCTGCTCCAGCTGCAGGACTCTTTTCAGGGCTTCAGCTACAACTTGCTGGCGTTTGTGAAGAAAAGTCTTCTCTTTATCACACAGATCAAACCCTAGTCTCACATCCAGCTTTTCTGGGCTAAAAACAGGAAAATTTTACATTAAAATAAAACATTTTTTAAAGCTCGATCCACCTCAAGAACTTGTATCTGTCAAAGTAAAGGTGCAATGTCTTAGTCACGTGAACCTCCCAATAGCAACAATTGGGACAATATTACCCAGGGTTGGATGGCCTGCTGATGGCACAAATAGCCTTGAGTTTTCTCTATGATCTGCATGTTATTATTGGCCTTATTTGCCAGTCTATTTTGCACTGTGTGTCTTTGACCTTGCCCCCTCCTGCTTCCAGGAAGGACATTCGTACTGTGTGTATTTTGAGGTGGGGGGAGGACCAAGCATACTCCCCCACATCATATTCTGAGTATACCCTCTAAATTGAGTTTATCCCCTTCAAACACTGTTGGAGAGCCAGTTGGGTGGATTTGCAAATAGATTGCGTACTTTTCAAGGGCAGTTTCTCCACAGCTTAGTAAATGAGGGGAGATTCTGCTGACTTCCATCATCCAATCATGTGCAAACAAAAATGCTTTTTTTAAAATTTTCCTTGCATGTGATTGGGTAATCTTTGTAACGTGAAGCTTCATCATTTTTAGTAAGCCTTTAGTAAATCAACCCCAGTGAATTGGAGAGCCAATTAGTACACCCATCCTAAACTCTGATTGCAGGCCATTGAGTACACCTACCTCAAACTATGTTAGAGCCAGTGGGGTTGATTTAATAAAACCGGAGAGTGCAAAATCTGGTGCAGCTGTGCATGGTAGCCAATCAGCTTCTAACATCAACTTGTTCAACTAGGCTTTAACAAAAAAAAAAATCTGGAAGCTGATTGGTTTCTGTGCAGAGCTGCACTCGATTCTTCGCTCTCCAGTTTTAGTCAATCAACCCCAGTGAATACATCCACTTCAGACTATGTTAAAGTGGACGTAAACTCCCCTATCGTTTTCAGCCAAGGAAGCTGCCATCTTTGCCTCTGTTTAATCTTCAACTGCTATGGTGCTGCACATGTGATTCGTTATGACACCAGCAATTGGATGGTTTGATAGTTTGGCTGAGAGCACAGCCAGTGTGCAGTTAGCATTCCCGCCATGCCTTTTTTTTTTTAACTGTTTAAATCGATGGGTTTACTTCCACTTTAAAGCTAGTGAGTACATCCACTTCAAACTACAGTGCCTTGAAAAAGTATTCACACCCCTTGACATTTTTCAAATTTTGTCATGTTACAACCAAAAACATGAATGTATTTTATTGTAATTTTATGTGATAGAGTGACCTAAATCCAATTGAGAATCTGTGGCAAGACTTGAAAATTGCTTTTCAGACACTCTCCATCCAATCTCACAGAGCTTGAGCTATTTTGCAAAGAAGAATGGGCAAAAATGTCCCTCTCTAGATGTGAAAAGCTGGTAGAGACATCCCCAAAAAGACTTGTAGCTCTAATTGCAGTGAAAGGCGGTTGTACAAAGTTTTGACTCAGGGGGGCTGAATACAAATGCACACCACACTTTTCACATATTTATTTCTAAACCATTTTAAAAACCATTTATCATTTTCTTTCCACTTCACAATTATGTGCCACCTTGTGTTGGTCTATCAAATAAAATCCCAATAAAAGACATTTATGTTTTTGGTTGTAACATGACAAAATGTGGAAAATTTTAAGGGGTGTGAAAACTTTTTCAAGGCACCGAATTCTAATATAACACATTTCTGGGGGGCAAACAAACTGAAACATTGTAAGGGGGGTTGATTAATTGAAGATTTGGGACCACCGATCAATAATATCTTTTATTTTATGTGGATCATGCCTTGTTGCAATCATCAATTTATGTTGGTAAAATCATAGTTGCCATTACATAAACTGGGCTGAAGCACCCGGTAATGTTGGTCAAATGAAGTATAATCAGGTTCCATCCCTTTAAAGTAAGCTCATGGTTTACTATTATTATCAGGGATTTTGTTTGTCACAACTTTAATTAGCTTAGTTCCATTTGGAATGTACAGGTCAAAATTCAGGAGCCTAGAAAGACAATGACAATGTTTTTCTGAGCTGCAAACAGTCTTGAGATTTTTCTCTGCAGCCACTTGCACTCTCACTAGTTCTGATTGTGTGTTTGGCATCAAACATCAATTGGTTCCAAAACAAAGTGAAGCTAAATATGTGTTAATATAGCGTTCATTTTAGATGAGATTTAGTATAGGACCCCCAGGGCAATAGGCTGCATGAGTGCTATTAAGCATGGGTTTGCTGTAGCACTGTAACATATCAGCTTGTAGAGACTGTTAGCTTTTTAGAACATTATCTGACTTATTTAATAGGGTAGTGCATGTATCAATGACAACCAATCAAACCCATTTTACTAATTTCTCTACAATAAGATAAAACCTATTATGTGCTATGGATTATTTAATTTTGCACAAACTTTTGTAATTTACAATATCGTATTGTATAGACCAGGGGTCTCCAAACTGTGGCCGAGGGCCGGATGTGGCCCTTTGCTAGCCTTTATCCGGCCCTTGGGGTACAATTCCTCCCACTGACACCAACAATGGGACACTATGTCATCCTCTGATACTAATGGTGGGATACTATTCCTCCTACTAATAGGGGGAATCAGGGCCGCTGATAAGCCAGTACAGCTGACCCTGTTGTACCGGGCCCGGCCAGCAGGGGGGGCCCGAGCAATCTTAACAGCATTTAGAATAATAATAAAAAAAAAAAAGTCTGACTGCACAGGGCTGACCAAGGGAGGAGGAGAGCATCACTCCAGGAGCCTGGATCTCAGATAATACAGGGGTCTATGGATAAGAGAAGAGTGGACATGTATTCCTATCAGCACCTGAGCCTCCCTCCCCCCTCCTCGGGAAGGACAGAACACTGGAGCTCTCCTCAAGGCAAGATAACAGGTGACAGATAGCATTCTTCTCCTGTGATCACTGTTGTTCTGCTTCTGTACAAATCTGTGCTGTAAACTTGCCCTGCACCTCAGCAGGACAGGTCTGGTGGAAGTGAAATCTAAAAAAAGGAAAATAATGGGACTTTTCAGGGACTACACACAGATGCATTTCACAAAATCATTCTTTTAATATATGTGTATGTTGAATATATTTATATAGCACCTGAAAAGTCCCAGTATATTCCTAACATATTCATAAAGTTGAGTATTAACAGCAAAGAAAGTGTATACATATATATAATACAGCCCATCTCCAGGAAATGAAATAAAGTCCAACCTTGCAGTGTGTGTGTGTGTGGGGGGGGGGGGGGGGAATAGACTCTTTCACTTACCTGTTTCCATGCTCCAGCCAGCTGCAGAGTCCTCTTCCTCCACCAAACCTCATCACATCGCAGGGGGCTGAAGTGTGAGCAACTGGGCTTAGGTGTCTGTTTGTGAAGCAGCGATCAGCAGTGATCCAGAGGATCGCCGCTGATCACAGCCCATAAACAGTTTATGAACCAGAGATAATCGGGGGAGAAGTGTTTGAATATGTTCTCCCGCCAATTATCTCCACACACTGAGAATACTCATTGAATGACACAGAAACGGCCAGTTTATGAAGCTGCGATCTCAGCGCTTCACTGGCGATCTGTGTCAGAATTCACACTCCCCGATTCACCAACTCAGAGGTAGAGAATCGGGGAGTGAAGAGAGAATGTGGGGGGATCTGAGGAGGAAAGAGGAAGATGATTAACTTCCTTATGCCTCGTTCAGACCCCCCAACACTGTAACCATGTCCCCCTGTCATATTTATGTATATATATATATATATATATATATATATATATATAATGTTTGTGTATATACATGTATATATAATGTCTGTGTGTGTATACATGTATATATTATGTAGGGGGACTCTTTATTTTACTAACATTAATAACACAGTATGTCAGTGTATTGAGCTGTGATAATTTATCACTGCTTAATAAATTGACATCTCTGTGTTTCAGTGAATTTCTCATACTGTAATCTTGTAAAGTCTCACGAGATTCCAGTATTAGGGGCCGTTCTCCAGTGTTAGGCCCCTTTCACACTGACGTCCCGTTCAGGCCCGCCTGTCAGTTTTTCAGGCGGACCTGAACGGGTGCTCCATAGAGCTCTATGGAGCGTCGGATGTCAGTGGTGACATGTCCGCTGACATCCGACCCGCTCCGATCCGAAAAAGTGTAACGTAGGAAAAAGCTATTTTTCCATCCGTCTGCGGATCGAATCGGGTGACGACGGGCACTGCGGTCCGTCGTCATCCGATCTCCCATAGGGGAGAGCGGCGCTGTGACAGGTCCATCCCTGCGCAGTATGCAGAGACGGACCTGTCATCTCCCTGCTCAGCAGGGATCGACGGAGTGATCCCCGCTGAGCAAACGGATATCCACGGAGCGGATCAGAACTGATCCGCCCCGTGTGAAAGGACCCTTAGAAGCATTTGTAGATCTCTTCACTCCTCCAAGGGTGAAGCGATCTACTCCGCTTTATAAACTGGCATACAGAGGAGAAAGATCTCCTCTGTGAATGCCGGAGAATGAAGCAGTGAATAGATTTCACTGCTTCATAAAAGGACACCATAGTCAGTAAAACATACACAAGCACTGTAGGGAACCATTCAGCGCTGGAAGAAGCCAGCTAAAGCAAGAAATTGGGTAAAGCTGGGTACACACACATCAAAATTCAGTTTAGCAGTAATCGGACAAATTTTGATCTATGTGTAGCCCTCCGTGTTAGAAGCCAATCATTATACCACCTTGGTATATTCATATGCCATCCCACATACTGACTCCTACCACCTTTGATCACTTCAAATCACTGAAGTGATCATTGTGGTTAGAGTGTTCCTTTAATATCTCTCAGAAAACGTTAACCTCTGTATACTGATTCCATTTCATTTGATCATCCTCTAGTTGTGTTAAATTGGTGGGGGGGGGTGTCTGTATACCCTAGCCTCTCGGTATAGGGGCGGACCAGGGATGTGGCTAAAGGGGGCCCCATCAGGTAGGCTGTACGGGGCCCCATGATTTCTATCAGCAGCCCTGGGGGGAATACTCCTCCTTCTATTGACCACCAACCCTGAGGCCATATTTGTTTTCACTGATGCTAGGGCTAGGCCCATGACATTTTCTTCCCCTGCTGGCCACAATCCGGCCCTCCTAAAGTCTGAAGGACAATAAAGTGGCCCTTTGTTTGAAAAAGTTTGGAGACCCCTGTTATAGACCATTATCAGGCTGAGAAAGGAGGACAGTGCAAAAAACAACGATGGTGTACAAAGTCCAGAATATCCAAATTACAAAAATATGAAGTCAGAAGGAATAGACCAATGCATCTACAGCATTATAGTGTGCAATATGAATCACTTCTCTATACGTCATAAATTAACCGAAAATTTACCATTCTTTCACTTTAATTTGGATTTCCAATGGCTTGACCTGTAAAGAAAAAAAAAATATATAAATTTATATATATATATATATATATATATATATATATATATATATATAAATATGTTCAATATTACACTACAGTTCAAGTCTCCAAAGGAAAGTTTTAATTTTATCATAATTATAGACAGCATGTAGCCTTTACTAATGTAGCATTCCCAGAAAAGACTCTTAGCTAACTGCACTGAAAGGTTTTTCCTATGGCGATATTTGCAACTCAGGGTGCAAAGTTTTGTTATTTTTAATTACAAGACAGATCATATCATACACATAGGGGGTTATTTACTAAAGGAAAATCCACTTTGCACTGAAAGTGCACTTGGAAGTGCAGTCGCTGTAGATCCGAGGGGGACATGCAAGGAAAATAAAAAACAGCATTTTAGCTTGCACATGATTGGATGATAAAATCAGCAGAGCTTCCACTTATTTCAGATTTATTCCTTAGATTCAGAGCGACTGAGCTTCAAGTGCACTTGCAGTGCAAAGTGGATTTGCCATTTGTAAATAACCCCCATAGATGTTGGTTTACTGAAGGCTAATAGACTGTAATTTGCAAATGCATTTGCTCCAGAGCTTAGTAAATGAGGTGAAGCTTCGAAAAAAATACAAATTACGTGCAAGGAAAATAAAAAAACGGAATTTCTGCTTGCACATGAATGAGTAGTGATGGAAGTCAGCAGAGCTTCTGCTCATGTACTAAGCTCTGGAGCACTTGCAGAGTACACGGCCTATTTACCTTTAGTAAATCAACCCCATTGATACACTTACATTGCACTTCTTCCAGTAATTCGCAAGCAGGTTTGCCACAGATCTGCCTGCGATTTGACAGTGCCGAGGTGTGAATGACAAAACGCGGGACTCGCATTCGAGATGCCATTAATTTTAATGACACATCAAATCGCGGTGCAGGTCTCCCGCGATTGCCGCGCAATAAAACATGCTGCAATCGCAGCAATTGGCATCACAGGACACACATCACCCCAAAGTAGCTCCTGAACTATTTTTGGACGACACGCGCCCCGAGATGCACGTTACCACGATTGCAGTATGTTTTATCGCGTCACAATCGCGGCAGACCCGCACCGTGATTTGAGGTGTCGTTCAAATGAATGGCATCTTGAATGCGAGTTCCGCGTTTTATCATCCACACCTCGGCGCTGTCAAATCACAGGCAGATCCGTGGCAAATCTGCCTGCAATCCAAAACGTTGTAGTGTGAATGCAGCCTATGGCCGCGTACACACGAGAGGATTGTCCGTCCAACTTAGTCCGCTGAAACGTGTTTCAGCGGACAGTCCGCTCGTGTGTGGGCTTCAGCGGACTTTTTCAGCAGACAGTCTGGCGGACTAAGTCTTTCGGAATTTCCGTAATATTGTCCGTCCAACTTTGGTTTCAGCGGACAGTCCGCTCGTGAGTAGGCTAGTTGGACGGACTAAGTATGGCGCATGCTCAGAAAGGATTTACACGGCCGAAGGTTGCATTGCAGTGTATTGGACGTCGTATTTCTAGTCCCGTCGTACGTGCTGTACACGTCATCGCGCAAGCTTTCAGCGGACTGTCTGTTCATCGTGTGTGGTCAAGTCCATTCATTCAAAAGTAGGACGGACTGTCTGTCGGATTGTCTGACGGACTTAGTTGGCCAGACAATCCTCTCGTGTGTACGCGGCCTAAGTGTGCTGGTATGGCCCATGTCACATTTATATAATAGGAACAATATCTGAAGTCTTTACTCCTACAATCCTTGCAGTGTGGAAAACAGATTATGAAAAGGCTGTATTCACTAAACAAAAGGCAGCAATTCTCCTTTGCTTTCCAGGTTTCCTGTCTCTCAAAAAGGCGCAGTAGAGTCCTTCAAATCATTTCCATGTTGATGCTGCCAAAACTTTTATTTCTTTATTGTGTTTTAATTTGCTGTCTTAGCTCATAAGCAATCAACCTTAGGAAAGGCGGATGTTCTGACAAATGCAGCATATACAATGGTCAGGGGAAAACTTGTACCTTATTGAAGAGATTACTAACTGGAAGCACACTTAATAATGTGGACCCTTTATAAAGCCCCCATAAAGTGCAGCTAAGTCTCTTTTCTATGGAACCTGCTGGTTATGAGTTTTTAAACAAATTAACTGCATTTTCCATATCTTTATTCACCCTACAGAAGAATTATCAATTCATTTTATTTAAGTCTTTATTAAATCTCCTAGGAGAACAAGTGTCTGTAGCATTTGGTCTTGTTCTAATCAATCCTGCTGTTGCTGAGCTGCTTACCAACTTATCCCACCTCCCTCCTCCCACCGCTATCCAACCACGCTGCTAACAAGGAGGCAAATACTGTATAGTTATGGCTTATCGACAGAACTTGTCTCTGGCAGCAGGCATACCATCCAACATTTGGAGATGGGAATGAGGGACACCTACTACCGTACGTATGTAGGAATAGGACACGCCCCCTGCCACAACCCCTTAAAGGTGAATTAATCAAAAAAAAATTGTTAATTAGGGCTTTTTATTACCACTACTATTCCTTTATATTGGCTTTTAAAATTTACAAATGCAGCAATTTATAATTTAGATGAAAGGGTTAGCACTGGGAAAAACTTTTTGAAAGATAAAAAGTGCATTTTATATACAACTATATAGATCAGACCAAAATGAGGGACAAATGAGGAGGAAAGAGGGACAGAGGGACATTGCTCCAAATCGGGGACAGTCCTTCGAAATCAGGGACAGTTGGAAGCTACGAGCAGGCACACACTGGAGAAGATTGCCACCATTCAGCACACCAGGGGGCGAGTATAAAATAACAGACAAAACAAGCAAAAGATCAGTCAGCGTTGTGGCACAGTAGATGTTTACTAGCAGCCGCAGATATATCACACAGTCCTGTAGCACTGACTGATTGTTCACTATTGAATTTAGGAATGAACAGTCAGGGCTGTGTAATAGATCTGCGGCTGCTGGTAAACATACACTCAGAGCCGGGACAAGGTCGGTCATCCAGTGCCAAAATATTTCCCACCCCCACCTCTCTTAAAGCGGAGGTCCACCCTAAAGTGGACCTTCCGCTCATCGGAACCCTCCCCCCCTCCGGTGCCACAATCGGCACCTTTCAGGGGGGAGGGGGGTGCAGTTACCTGGATAATCCAGGTAACTGCACCCACTTCCGGGATAGCTCTCTGCGGAAAGGGGCGTAACGTTCGCCCCTTTCCGCAAGTGCCCGCCCCTTCCCGCAAGTGCCCCGCTGCCTGCTGGGAAACACACAGATCCCAGAGGCAGCGGGGAGCGTCCTTATTGCGCAGCGCGATTCGCGCATGCGCAGTAGGGAACCGGGAAATGAAGCCGAAAGGCTCCATTTCCTGATTCCCATACCCAAGATGGCGGCGGCAGGACCCGACAGGCGACCTAGAGATCGGCTTCGGGTGCCGACATCGCGGGCGCGCTGGACAGGTAAGTGTCACTATTTTAAAAGTCAGCAGCTGCAGTATTTGTAGCTGCTGGCTTTAAAAAAAAACGCGGAGTCCCGGTGGACTCCCGCTTTAAGGTTAGGGTCAGGGCACCCCCATCCCTGCAATAAACTATTGCGCCCAGGGCAACCGCTCCTCCTGCCCACCCCTCATCCCAGCCCTGAATACCCTGCACCAGCAGGTATATCGCACAGCCCCACAGCGCAGCTTGATAATTTACTATTGAATTTGTGAAGGAACAGTCAGTGCTGCGGGGCTGTTTACAGAGAGAATCTTTGGGGTGGATTGTAACTAAAGTAATGTGCTTTTATTTATTTCACATGGGGGTTAGGGATCAGAATAGGACCAAGTGCAGCATGCATTTAGTCCACTTGGGCATTTCATAAATATAAAAAAAAATGAAATAATATATACACCATACCTCCCAACTTTTTGACATGGGAATGAGGGACACCTATCAGCAAAAGTATGCAGGCATAGAACACACCCCTGGCCATGCCCCCTTAATGGAGTATTGTACAAAAAAACAAGATTGGTTAAACCCACAAGTGCTTTTTTTTACCACTACCGTTCCTTTATATCGGCTTTTGGAACTTACAAATGCAGCAATTTAGAAATTGGATAAAAAGTTTTAGTGCTGGAAAACACTTGTTGATAGATAAAAAGTGCATTTTATATACAACTATATAGATCAGACCAAAATGAGGCGGAATGAGAGACAGAGGGACATTGCTCGAAATCAGGGACAGTTGGGAGCTATGTATACACAGATCCAAACTAACACACAGTGGCTCAGATATCAAATTCTTTACTTGCCTCCATTGCAGGTAGCTGGATGTTAGTTTCACCTTCCATAGGAGAGATTAAACTAAGTGGGATTGTAGTTTGGTTTAAACAATCATTTTCTGTTTCATTACTCTGAGAACAAAAAGAGTGAAAGTCACAGGTTAAAACACAAACAAGTCTATGGATTGGACAATGAAGATGTTACACCACACTAATGCAGTGATCCTTCCGTTCTATAATGTTTCCTGGCAGCACATATGCAAGCAGCAGAGCCTGATTTGCTAGTAGTGCTGGCCCTCCTTCTCCCAGTCTGGGTACTGCTGTACTGTGGATTACTGGAATCTAATTTAAACATTATTTCTGGTACTTATACTGTTTACTAATTATATATGGGACTTTTAAATGAATGCATATTTGTAATCATTGAATTTTTTTTACATCAAAAAGAAAGGGCTGACACTCGTGGCCAACATCCGTAGTGTATAAATTAAAGAGGAAGTAAACCCTGATGCATTTACTTCTTCTTTGTTTCCCTGCAAAGGTAAAGCATAATGAGCTACTATGCATCACATAGTAGCCCATTATGTGTCACTTACCTGACACAGGACCTGTGATGTCACCGCTGTGCCCTGTAGTAAGGAGCATCCATCTTCTTCTGGTTATCGCTGCTCCGGCCACTCACAACGCTGGAGCAGTGATGACATCACTCCCGCGCATTCGCACGGGAGCCGCCACTAATGGCATATCGCCGTTAGCAGCGGCATGCTGCTAGCGGCGATAGTGCGCCTGCGCGCCGCTGGCTACAGCGCGTGCGCCTGCGCGCCGCTATCTACGGCGCATGCGCCGTAGACAGAGGTGACTGTCTTTTAGTAAATATCTCCTAAACCGTGTAGGTTTAGGAGCTATTTCTTGACCTACAGGTAAGCCTTAATCTAGGCTTACCTGTAGGTCAAAGTGGTTTGTAAGGCCGCGTACACACGGGCGGACTGTTCGCCCAACTTTGTCCGCTGAACAGTGTTTCAGCGGACAGTCCGCTCGTGTGTGGGCTTCAGCGGACAGTTTCAGCGGACAGTCTGACGAACAAAGTTTTTCGGAATTTCCGTAAGACTGTCCGCTGAAACTTGGTTTGAGCGGAGAGTCCGCTCGTGTGTAGGCTTGTTCGACAAACTAAGTCTCGCGCATGCTCAGAAAGAATTTACACGGCGAAGGTTGCATTGCAGTGTATTGGACTTCGAATCTCTCGTCCCGTCGTACGTGCCGTTTACGTCATCGCGCAAGTTTTCAGCGGACTGTTCGTTCGTCGTGTGTGGTCAAGTCCGTTCATGCTAATTTTGAACGGACTGTTTGTCAAACTGTTTGACGAACCTAGTTGGGCGGACAGTCCGCCCGCTTGTACGCGGCCTAAGGGTTTACAACCACTTTAAATAAAAAGAGAGAAGGAAATCATATTATATAGGCCAGATAAGGAGTACATAATCATATAAAATCATTACATTTTATTGTATAAAAGATCTAAAATACCATACAACACATATGATTGTTTATGGTTAAAAAGACAATTGCATTGTTTTTGCTCATAAGTCAGCCGCATATAATAATACAGCAATAACTGTTTACATTCGCAACAGATTACAGGTATCTTCATGTGTCAACATGTTTCGCTAGAAGCAGCTTCCTCAGGACACATGAAAAAATACAGCAGTTGTCTCAACACCATGCAAAAGACTCCCTGGGAGGGCACTGAAGCATAGGGAGGGGCCAAAAGGGGGCAGACACTAGAGTACCTTCTTAAAAATACCTCATGACAGGCAACCAAGCACATCAGAGCATGGGACGAGGAGCCCTGATCCAAAGAAAGGATGTAAGAATAGCCACCAAACAGCTGACATGATGGTAAGAAGTCAAATACGACCATATAAGACCAAAAAGCTCCAAAGCCAATATCTATACAATAGAGAGTCCTTTCAGTCCAGAGCTAAGCATCATTAACCCACAGCCAAACAGACTAGTAATAGAAAATCAGGTCACCAACATCCAGAAGAAGATCCAGAGCTAGAACTGCCCAGGTATCCTGCTCCTGCTACTTATCTGGCCTATATAGTTCGATTCCCTTCTTTCTTTTTGCTTAATGTTTTTACATCAGCATGAAAATCAGCTTCAGGACTCATTAACATTAGAAATACACTTGTTTTAATGCGGTACACCACAGCATACAAATAGTTATATCTGTACATTGCAGTGCTCTACAACATACGTCCACTGAGCTGGTGCATTAGGGTTCTATACAAAATGGTACTACAACACACAGCACTGTGTGCATTACAGTCCATTATCACAGTACAATAGTGTTAACTGGCACTTATGGAATTCAATGAACACTAGTCTTTCAAATAAAACACAATTTACAAATGCATTTTTTTTTTTTTTTTTTTTTACAAATGCATTTTGGTGATGTCATACCAGAGTACTGAGAATTTCATTCATGGGTGTGTATATGTGGGCTTTGGTATTGGAAACTTCATACAAAATCTACACTAAGCCAATAATAAATAATATACGGTACTTAAAAGCAGGGTGTTTTTTCAGCCAGAACTCAGGGCACCTCTGGCACTGAATGTATGTAATGGCTGGGTGGTACTGGAGGGTCTTTTGCTGGCTGAGGGGGATTTGTTTTTTCTGGAGGGGATCTATTGTTGCAGGGGGACTATTGTTGCTGGTGGGAGATCTTTTGTTGCTGAGAGGGATCAACTATTGAGGGAGGAGTCTATTGATTCTGGCTGCTGGGAGATCTATTGTTACTGGGGTGGATCCATTTTGCTGGGGGAAGATATGTTTTTGTCTATTGTTTCTGTGGGGGGGGGGGGGGGAGAGATCTATTGTTTGGGCGGGTCTATTGCTGCTGACTGCAGGGAATCTATTTTACTGCTTTCCTTGTTATCATTAACAAATTCCAAACAAATTACGTAGCACCACAAAATGATACTTGGTTCTGTATTTTCAAAAAGGGGTGATACTGGGAAGTGGGTTGGGGGTGAAACCAAGGGACAATGCTTGGGGTGGGTAGTGGCCATAGGCATCAACAGGGGGTGGCTATTGAGGCTGTAGCCCTGAATCTGGAGCCCATAGCCCTGGCTCTCTCGTGCCACAGGGTCCCTGCCTAACCAGCGGGTCGCGGCTGCGGCGGGCGGGTGGAGGGGAGAGATGAGCGGGTGGACGAGCAGAGATTACATCATCTCTCTCCGTCCATTCCACGTCACCACCCTCACAGCCAGGCCACTTCAATGTGGAAGCGATGTGCGGCAGGGAGCAGAGAGATGACATCATCTTTCACTGCCCGCCACACATCAGCACTCTTCCGCTCTCACAGCGTGGGCCTCTTCAATGTCGGTGGTGCGACGGGGAGCAGAGAGATTACCTCATCTCTCACTGCCCGCCCCACATTTACACTCTCCTGCCCTCAATAAATGGACCAGTGCTGCCAGCCTGCCACCAATTCAGTGACAATGTACATTTGGTGGCACTGGCTAGCATGGCAAGTGACAATCCACATCAGTTGGCAAGTGACAGCCCACATCTAGTGGCAGGTTGACGTGGCAAGTGACAATCTGCTAATGGTGGGAGGTGAAGTGGCAAGTGACAGTCTGCAAATGGTGGCAGGTGAAGTGGCAAGTGACAATCCGCATCAGGTGGCAGGTGACGTGGCAAGTGGCAATTTGCAAATGGTGGCAAATGATGTGGCAAGTGACAATCTGCAAATGGTGGCAAATGACGTGGCAAGTGACAATCTGCAAATGGTGGCAGGTGATGTGACAAGTGGCAATCTGCAAATGGTGGCAGGTGATGTGACAAGTGACGTGACAAGTGACAATCTGCAAATGGTGGCAGGTGACGTGGCAATCTGCAAATAGTGGCAGGTGATGTGGCAAGTGACAATCCACATCTAGTGGCAGGTGACGGTGGCAAGTTAAAAAGCTGCATCTCGTGACAGGTGACGGTGGCAAGTGACATGCTACATCTGGTGTCAGGAGATGTGGCAAGTGACACGCCCAGGGCTCCCACTGATTCTGCATTATGGTGAGTTAAACCATTTCATTATATATTAGAATGTAACAATAGGAACAATGCACATCGATCACCATGACACAATATCAACCATGGTGCCATGATGATTGAAACGTCAACCTTTGCCCGCAAAAAAATGCTTACCACTGGCAGTTGGTGACCGCTGCTATGGGTTCTAGCCCCACCCAGATCTTTTGCAGACCTAGTAACGCCCCTGGTAGTGGCAGATAAAAATGGTCACTCAGAAGTGGGGGGGGAGTATCTGCACCTATTCTCTAAGAAAAAAAAGCCCTGCTAAAAAGAATCTTGTACTGAGATATAATGATGGCTACTATTGCTGCACCATACATTTGAAATGCTAGTTGTTTGGCTGTCATGTTTATTTAATGTCAACTGTCATTCTTAAAAGGTGGTCTGCAATAGCAGTCCTCACATTTCTCTCAATACAGGTTTCCTTCCAGAGCAAGTACTTATTGTATTATCATATAAGTCACTTTTAGATGAGGTAAACATCATTCTATATCAGCTTAGTGTTGAATTTTAAATATATTAGGGGTGAGCTACTATGTAAAAGCACCTTCAGCATCATGACTGGTGTCCAGACCACATCAGTAATCCTTCACAATAGAGACTGAGATGCTCAGAACATTTCTTAATGCCCGGCCTTGAATAAAAGACAGTAATAGAGTGGGTGGCATTAATCAGTGCCAAGGCCATAACTGCTGATTAGGATTGTTTGAGGAACATATTTGAAAAGACTGCAATTTAACTCTTGATACATCTAAAATAAAAAATGTGAAATACTTACAAAGGTGACATCCAAGGAGGAGTAGACCCTGTTCAGACTGGCTGTCATTTCTGTTCCATAATCCTGGGGATAATGGAACATCACTGTTTCCTGTGAACCGGACTCAGAGCTGCTGTTTGATTTGAGTAAGATTCTGTGTTCTGCCTCATAGGAGCCTCTTACAGTCAGAACCAGCTCTGTTTTCCCTAAGAACATACAACAGAAGATACCGTTTAAGCTCATGGAACCTTCCTGACCTCTATGTTAAAAAATGACTGACATGTTGCAAAAGTAATAATGATACGTGATAGCCCGTTAGTAACACATTCCTCCAAGGCCTTGTTGCTACAGGTGGTAGAAACAGGTGGTTCTACTGTGTTTATACCATCCTCCAACCACCCACCTCCAAAGGAACATGGTAGACCCTCAGGTTAGTACACATTGCCGTGGCCACAATGCTTTGCAGTGCAGTGATTTTTAAAAATACCATGCTCTTAAAGTGCAAAAACACCAATAATGAAAAATGAAAAAAAAAAATCTGACAGCTGCTCTCACTATTATCCACATACAAAACAATGTTCAAACTTAAATACTCAAATTGTGTAGTCTTGTCAATCAATGTGTGTAAACCATGCAATATAAATATCAATCAATTCATAAATAGATACATTTAATCAGTATAAATAAAGTGATATCAGTTGATGTAAATAAATAATAATAAAAATAAACAAGTAAAAAATCAATTGAAAAATGGCAATGAATGAATGTGTGATGCAATGAATGAAATAAATGTATATAAAAATATCCAACCCCCCCCCCCCCCCCCCAAAAAAAAAAGTTCATCAGTGAAAGCTTATCAAAACAAAGTCCACCATGAAAATGTCTCTCCAGTGATTAAAGTGTTCCACAGTAAACCCCATACACACTATCAGATTTTCTGCTGATTTTTGTCTTCAGATTTACCAAAACCATATAATATGAGGTCAAACCTTAGGAGTTTCAAATTGTATGCAATCAGGCAGGCCCTTGCACTACATGGTTTTGGTAAATCAGCAGAAAATCTGATAGTGTGTATGGGGCTATAGAGTCATCTCCTTGGGCCCCTGTGAAGAGGTCTTTTTGCACGAAACATGTAGGATGCAGATACTACAGTTACGCCATTACGCCCACTAGAGTGAGTTTTACTGTGGCAGAATGGCACGGCTGGGCGAAACGACATTACCTTAAGCGGCATCGCCTTTTGGCCACTAGGGGCGCTCATTCCCGAAGCATGTGCCAGAAGCCGATGCAAGTGCCTGGCAGGCGCGATGACCGCTAGGCTCCCCCGATCGCTCATGACAGAGCGAGAACACACAGATCCTGGTTCTTTCAGGGGAGAGGAGACAGATCGTGTGTTCATACTATGTATGAACACCAATCTCTCTCCTACTAGACAGTCCCATCCCCCACAGTTAGAAACACACATAGGGAACACAGTTAACCTCTTGATCGCCCCTAGTGCTAAACCCTTCCCTACCAGTGACATTCACACAGTAATTGGTGCATTTTTATAGCACTGATCTCTGTATATGTGTCAGTGGTTTAAAAAATGTGTCAAAAGTGTCCGATGTGTCTGCCATAATGTCGCAGTCCCAATAAAAAACGCAGATTGCCGCCATTACTAGTAAAAAATAATAATAAAAATGGTATAAATCTATCCCCTATTTTGTAGACGTTATAACTTTTGCGCAAACCAATCAATATACACTTATTGTGGGTTTTTTTGAACCAAAAAATATGTAAAAGAATACACATCGGCCTAAACTGAGGAAAAAAAATTTTTTTTTTTTTTTTTATAAAAAATGTGGGATATTTATTATAGCAAAAAGTAAAAGATATTGGGGGTTATTTACTAAAGGAAAATCCACTTTGCACTGCAAGTGCACTTGGAAGTAAAGTCGCTGTAGATCCGAGGGGGACATGTAAGAAAAATAAAAAACAGCATTTTAGCTTGCACGTGATTGGATGATAAGATCGGCAGAACTTCCACTCATTTCAGATCTACCCCTTAGATTTAGAGCGACTGTACTTCCAAGTGCATTTCCAGTGCAAAGTGGATTTGCCTTTTGTAAATAACCCCCATTGCCTTTTTTTCAAAATTGTTGCTCTTATTTTGTTTCTAACGCGCAAAAGAAAAACCGCAGAGGCAATCAAATACCACCAAGCTCTATTTGTGGGGGAAAAAAAGAACGTCAATTTTGTTTGGGTACAACGTCGCACGACCACGCAATTGTCAGTTGAACTGCGCAGTGCCAAATCGCAAAAAATGGCCTGGTCATTGAGCAGCCAACTCTTCCAGGGCTGAAGAGGTTAATGTTATTTATATGTGAGTAGATACACCGTTTTTATTAAAGGTGTTTTAAACTATTGCACTATGAACAATTCCCCATCCTCTTTTTTATGATATAATTGCTTGGGTGTTCCTGGCGTGACCTTACCAGAGCTTTGGAAGGGGCTGACAGGCTGGTTTGAGAGGCTGAGCTTTTATCATCTATTCATCCTGATTTCATCCCAGAAGTTCTGTTAGACCTCCTAGTATATGAGCTCTAACTGTCTGATTTGATTTGTTAATTGATTATTTTTTATTTAATTATTTATTTTCATTACTTGATATAACGTATGGATTCATTTATTCACACTGATTATTTTTATCTATTTACGATTTGGTTTATATTTATTTGCATGTTTTGCACATACTGATTGACAGCGCCGCACAATTTGAATATTTAAGTGTGGTGATTTTAACTTGGCAGAAGAAGTTTGGCAAGCAGTGTCACTTGCTAAACTCGCCCAATGAAATCAATGAGACATCACTGCAACCAAAAGCCAGACCCTTGGCTGGTGGTTGTGGCTTGGTAGTTCAAAGTAAAATCCCCATTCAGCTGTGACACAGGCAGGGCCGTCTTTAATATTGATTGGACCCTGGGCAAAACTTTTCTTGGCCCCCCCCACCGCCATGCAGTTTTGCTCTCCACCTGCTCTGAGACATACAATAAATAGCAGCTATACTCAAAATCAGTTTACTGAATCACATCAGGCAGCTATTGCGATTGGTTGCCAGAGGTTACAGTGTATTATTACCGCTCACTGACTGGTTGCTAGAGGTTACAGCACATATTACAGCTCACTGATTAGTTGCTAGAGGTTACAGCTCATGATTTCTGCTTGTTGAGATTACTGTACAGTAATACTGCTCACTGATTTGTTGCTAGAGGTTACAGCACATCATCTCCTCACTCCAGGGGTCATGCTATACATATGGATGCCGCCTTTATTTACATATCTATGCAGCTATTTACATATGAAAGCTGCTGCTATTTACATATAAATGCTGGTTATTTCCATGTAAACACAGGGTCTGCAGGTGAGTCAGCTGTACACAATAGGGCAGAGCTGGGCAGCATTAGTAGCAGCACTTAACACTGAGATATCAGGACACAGCAAGAGACAAGGAAATTTAAACTAGGGATAGTTGGCAAGTATGAGGCAGCTGCTTTGGGCCCCACAACAATGAAAGGGCCCAGGGCAGCTGCCCCTTTTGCCCTGCCTTAAAAACGGCCCTGGGCACAGGCATTCGGAAGGCTGCAGTTTTGAAGAGGGGCGATAGGGACTGCCGCAATTTGAGCCTACCCTAAAGGACATCTACGTAAACAGAAAATTCGGATGTGAAAACTGGGTGTTTTAAGGGAATAAACTATGCAAACCAAGTCATTAACTTCCATCACCAGCCTTGTCCATCAACCAGGTAAAGCCTCAGTCAGATGATTGGATGCTGGAAAGTTGATGATATTTTGACCACAGTGAGCTGGCTTGTTAGACTGCAGACAAATTCTAATTTTACAAGGATTCAGCTTTGCTCGTCATTCTCTGTCCATTATTGTATATTCATATCTGCCCACTATTGATAGTCAAACAGTGCTTTTCTGGTTCTGTTAGTTCTTGCAGCATTTGTCAGCCTGGTCTGCCACTTTCTGTCAAATTGTACAATGGTATCTATCAAATACACTCTATCAAATTTTCTAGCTTCTACTGATAAGTGATACTCACTTTTAAAGAGTTCTTTCTTCTTTTTGTTTACCATCACCTCCACGGCAGCCATCTCTGGGCACTGAAAAAGAGCCAGCATGAATGAAACACACATGTTCTAGAAATCTGACTGCTAATAGATCTTTAAAGCAGTTGTATAGTCATTTTTGCAACTTTTACCTACAGGTAAGCCTATAGGCTTACCTGTAGGTAAAAAGAATATCTCCTAAACCTCTACGGTTTAGGAGATATTCCCCTCGCAATGAGCTGCTGACTTCAGTGGCGCATGCGCACCGGGGATTCTCGGCTAAAAGTCCAGTAGATGCCAGACCCTGGCGGGAAGAAAAGTGATGGCATCGCTGCTCCGGCCATTCACATCGCCGGAGCCGCGATACCCGGAAGACACGCCAACGGAACATGTCAGCTCAGAGTGAGATTCTGGCACCTCGTTCTAAGGTAAGTATTTCATAATGAGCTAGTATGCGGTGCATACTAGCTCATTATGCCTTTTCCTTTACAGGTGTAAAAAAAAAAAGTCAGCAGGTTTAGTCCCGCTTTAAGCAGATTAAAGTACAACTATAGGCAAAACTATATTGGTAAATTTTGGATAGAGTAAGAAAGGGTTATAACCCTTGTGAGATTTGTTTTTCACCATCCATCTGTGTCCCATTTTGGAGATTTACCTTCACTTCCTGTCCCATAGCCAAACAGAAGAGAGGAAATCCCTGCAAAATAAAGGGATTTTGTTGATGACCCCCAGGTCACCAGAACTAGTGTACCCATTGGAAGATTTCCCCTCTACAGTATTACTTTTCTGGGGACAGCCCAAAATTTGGGGTTTTGTTTTTTACGTTCACTATCAATGATAATGGTGAACAGGACAATTAGAGAGTGAATCTCCTTCACAGGGGGCACAGACAGCAATACAAACTGACAAGCATTTAAATCCCTATCCACTTTATCCAAAACTAAAAAAAAAAATTGCCTTTAGTTATATTTTAATGCTTCTGAGAGACACTATACTGTGGGACATTAGAGGCATATTCAGTGTCTGGCTTATCTCAGGGTAACTATAGCTATTGGCCAGCAACATGGGTTTGCTCCTGGGAATAACACGCCAGAGAGTCAACTGAGTTCACAAAATGATTGCATGGATCCAGAATTGCCAAACTCGTACCTCCCAACATTTTGAGATGGGAATGAGGGTAAAATGTACAAATGCAGATAGAAACTGATTGGAGCTGCTTATATTGGGGGGATCAATACCATTTGAAATGGGTTTTCTAACTAATCTAAACAATGATCAGCTTAATAGTAATCATCCAGTGGGTATCTGCCTAGCCCTACAGACAGGAGAGCAATACCCAGTTTTGCCAAAAAAAGGCCTGAATGGACAATTGTCATGTAGTTTATATGACCACTAGGGTTAAATTGGATTCTAAATATTTAGTATGCTTACCACCAACACTCCATTGGTTGTAACTTTCATTCTTGTTTCTGGTCTGTGAAATAAAGATAACATTAGCAATTTTCATGTGCCTATCCTAACCCCTCTAACTCTACACTTTCTTTTGCATAGGCAACTGCTTCAACCCTCATGGCATGTCAAGTGGTATATCAAACAACAATAGACAACTGAGAGTGGCAAGGCTGTGTTTGTGTCTAGGACACCAGGATATTACCCATACCACCTAAGGCCTGGCTGCAACTGTGAATCTCAACATCCCTATGCTGGCCAGGATTTTTTCTTTTGTACTTCTCATAGAGATCCTTTATGAATCAACACTTAATGTCTTAGACCCCTTTCACACTGGGGCGTTTTTCAGGCATTTTTCAGGAGCTTTAGCGTTAAAAAACAGCGCCTGTAAAGCACTTGAAAGAAGCCTCATCTGCAGTCCCAATGTGAAAGCCCAAGTGCTTTAAGAGCCCTTTCACAATGTCAGCGCCCGAAAAATGCTTGCAATGCACCGCTTAAACTAGCAGCGCTTTACCAGCGTTTTTCAAGCGTTATTGGGGCGCTTTTAACCCCTGCTAGTGGCGAAATAAAGGGTTAAAAGTGCCCACAAACCGCTGCTGCCAATAGTGCTTTTCAGGCGTTTTACAGGCACTTCCCATTGATTTCAATGGGAAGGGGCGCTTTAGGAGCGTTGTATTCACTGCTCCAAAAGCGCTGCAAAGAAGCTGCTTGCAGGACTTTTTTGACTCCCTGCCCAGCGCAGCGCCTCAGTGTGAAAGCACTCGGGCTTTTACATTGGGATTGCAGTTGTGGCTTCTTTCAGGCGTTTTACAGGCGCTTTTTTTTAAAGCTAAAGCGCCTGAAAAACGCCCCAGTGTGAAAGGGATCTCAGTGTGAAAGCACTCAGGCTTTTACATTGGGATTGCAGTTGCAGCTTCTTTCAAGCGCTTTACAGGTGCTTTTTTTAACGCTAAAGCGCCTGAAAAACGCTCGAAAAACGCCCCAGTGTGAAAGGGGTATTAAGGCAGGTTCCCCGAAATTTCTAAATGAAGGGCCAGTTTTCTGTCCTTCAGACTTTAGGGGCCCAACTGCAGCCAGTGGGAATAGAAAATGCATCAGACTTGGTGGTTAGTGGAAAAAAAAAAAAAGTGCCAGTGGTCAATAAGAGGAGGAATAGGGCCCAATCATTGGGGTCAGTGGGAGGAAAAGTGCCCCATGGTTGGTATCAGTGAGATGAATACTGCCCCAAATTATGCCCAATCAATGGTGTCAGTGGGAGAAATGGTGCTCAATCAAGGGTATCAGTGGGAGGAAAAGTGCCCCATCATTGGTGTCAGTGGGAGGAAAAGTGTCCCATCATTGGTGTCAGTGAGAGGAATACTGCCTCTTAGTTGGTGTAATTTGAAAGAATAGTGCCGATCATTGGTGTCAGTGGGAGGAATAGTGCCCCATCGTTGGTACCACTTGGAGGAATAGTGTCTCATGGTTGGTGTCAGTGGGAGGAATTATGCCCTATTGTCAGTGTCAGTGGAAGGAATGGTGGCTCATTGTTGGTGTCAGCATGAGGACTATAGTACCCAGGCATCCAATCATAACAGTGCAATCATTTAGATAGGACTTAAATTGCTCATCCATGTACGCAAAGTTGGTATACTTATTGACACCTGTCACTTGTAGGTAAAATTCAGCACATCACCTCCTTTAGAAATGATGCAAGTGCAATCAGAATGCAGTTTGAGATTCTTTTCAGAGCCTTCTAAGTAGCTTCACAGATACTTCTGATATCCTTCTGACCCTCCTTTGACCTTTTTCTAAACTTCATCAAACTGCTTTTGCATTCTCATTGAATCATATGGAGAATAAAGCTGTTCTGTTCAAGCAAAAGTCTGTGTACATAGTCCCTTACTCATGTATTGTAATGATCAGTATTTGTACTTACATGGTCACCAGATTAAATTCTACATGAAGTTCCTCCTGCAACTGAGAAGGAAAATAATTATATTAACTTCAAGACAAATCAGCTTTAAAGTACATCTTAAGTCAGAATCTTAGTTTTTGGATAGAATTTTGTGAGATTTTCCCTCAATTTCCCGTAGTGGAAACACAGCAGGAAGAAATCTCTTCAAAGTAAGGACATAATCCAGATGTCACTGGGACCATTGTCCCCAATGATTTCAACTGAAAAATGTTGAATTCACCACCACTTTCCATTATGAGGCACATTAATGAAAACCTAACAGGGTTTCCACCCCTTCTACTCTACTCCAAACTAACCAGAAACAAGTTTTGGGTGTAGATACGCTTTAAGGAATAGACATTTTGATTCTATCAGTTCAGAGGTTATGATATTGTATTTAAACACAAAGCAGAAGCGTTAGTTCCAATGCCTTATCTTCAGGGGCCTCTATATATTTTTAGCTGCTCATAAAATCTTGCCAGATCCCAAAACTAGAAAGTATGCTCTGTGGAAATCTCAACTTCTGAGCAAAGTTAAAAGTAGGCACTCTCCCTGGGGTAAAAGTGCAGCACGTAAGTGGGAACCCTGATCCCTAATGTATAAGTCATATATTAAATATCTAATTGCAGGAAGTGTTCACATACTCACAAAACATAATCCTTAATAGTGCCCAAAAATAATAATTTACATGAACAAACTATAACTGTTCCAAACCAGCATGAGCTTAACAACAGCGATAACACTTATTTGTAAAATCAGCACTACAGTGCACCTTCCCCTTTCTTGCAAAAAAAGACAAAAAAACAATGAGTTTTTGCATAAACAAATATAAATATTTGTAATAATATATATGATAAAATGCGTTGGACGGGATTACCCTACGTCACTTCCGCTATGTCACTTCTGCCCATTGGATTGCACGCTTTTGGTTCCACAAACCAACCATATAAAGAAGGGATTGTTAGGCGCCATTTTCTACATTTGTCATTTGCATTTGCTTTGTTTTAACCTTTTAAGATAATAAAGCGGAATTACATTATTCTGGATCTCTCCCTGTCTCTCTGTACATGGTGGCTTATTTGAAGTGGAGAGGAGAAGGGTTTGGCATCCGAATTACCTATAGTGAAAAAAAAGTGCCCAGTTTGTTGGTCCTGAAGACTTATGGTCAAGAGGAAAAGCCAAGGTAAAGGGAATCTTGAATATTTCAGAAAAAAAGACCCACTTATATAAATAATGGGGTCCACAAACATCGGTGAGTGTGTGGCACAGGGGGAAATGTGGGGAGAATTAGCAAGAAAGTGGAGCAGAAAATTGAAAGTTGAAATAATTGATACACAAAAGAACTGTTATAATGGAATTGTAATAGTCACAATTTGCAATGAAGGGGGAGGTGCACCCTAGTGCTAAATTCACAAATTAAGTGTCACTATTGCAGTTGAGTAAATAGTTTGTAATTATTATTATATTTATATTATTTGTTGATGCAATAATTCATAGTTGTCTTTTGAAGTGCTGATTTAACAAATAAGTGTTATCACTGTGGTGGAGCTCATGCACGTTTGGAACAATTACTATATCATGTCTGTATATATATATATATATATATATATATATATATATATATATATATATATATATATATACACATTTTCTTTTCCTATATTGTATTTTTTTCATGCAAATTAATATTTTGGGACACTAATAAGGATTATCTTGTATGGTTATGTGAACACTATAGGCAATTGGATTTTTGACTTATACCTGCACTTTTACTTTTTACTTTTTGTAATTAAAGTGGTTCTAAAGCCTAAACATTTTTTACCTTAATGACATCCTTGCATTGAGGTAAAAAATGTTTAGGCATCATTTTGCCCCCCCCCCCCCCCATTAACTGAGCCTTCATTGGATCTAGCACTGTGGCTTCCCATGGGGGCACGGCACAGAGGGGAGGGGCCAGGAGTGCCGACGGAGGACCCGAGAAGAGGAGGATCAGGGCCACTCTGTGTAATTCCATTGCACAGAGCAGAGCACAATTACTTTAAATCCTAATAATCAGGGGGATATTTGAATGTTTAGTAGTTTAGGAGTTTTTTTTTCATTATTTATCATGTAACCATAGCAGAAATAGCTTCCCTGCTGATAAGTTAATAGTCATGTGAAGGAAATGAGGGACACCTTCTGTGTCTGTACCAAGGCCAAACATTCCAGGGTATGTAAACTTTTTATCATATTTATACTAAAGCGTAAACTGTATTTCATGGGAAAAGAATGGACATTGTCCATGAGACAACTGGTAACTGGATAATGTGATAGCAAAATATGTTCCACTTTCACGGTCTCAGATATACAGGATGTCAAGCTCTAGTAAAAGCACACGCAGATCTATAAAACTAATAAAATTGTAAGTTATAAAAGAAGTTGCTGAAATCAATAAATAACTCTGTTTCAGCATGGAAATGAAACTGCTTACTGTACATCCCAATACATACCTCTTTATTTAGCATGAAGCTTTCCAATATTGTTTCATTAAGTGGGACATTTCCCAGATCATAGTTCACTGTAAAAAGGTGGTCATCTCCAGTCCCTACATCCTCATCATGTAGTGACAACTCTAGGATGTTCTGTGGACAGAAGCAAACAAGATGGAACACTTAAAGCAGAACTCTAGAACTCGAAAATCAAAAAATAATAGCCCATTAAAAGACAAAAGAAAAAAAGCAGCTTTGGCTGCAATATTAACCTTCAGTCCAGAGCTGTTACCCACACTACATCTTTTTCCCCCACTAGATGTCCACAGTCTTACTGGTTGAATGACAAACAGCATCATTCAACCCACTTTCTGTGAGCCTAGACAGTCATGGGCCTGTCCCCAGCCTGTGACCGGACAGTGAAGGAGAAGCAACACAATGATGAGCCCATCTGTCTGTCACTGTTTTGGCCTCCTATTAGGATGCTCCAAGTATGGCTTCTCCCAAGTCAAATTCAGGTAGTACACTGCTTACATTTAGGAAAATACATTTGATTATGTATTACTGAATACAGAGCTTTAAATGTTTTATTTCTGCCTGGAATCCAGCTTTAAAATTACAACCTCCAACTATTTTCAAAGTTAGAGAAACATCCAATATTACAGAGAAGAACATGGACATACTTTTTCAGATTTGTATGCATATTAATGATTGAGATCTTGGCGTTGATTTACTAAAGACAAATAGACTGTGCACTTTGCAAGTACAGTTGTTCTCATTTTTCCCAGAGTTGGGTTAATGAGGTGAAGCTTCACTTTAGAAATAATACCCAATCAGGAAAAAAATTTTTTCTTGCGCATGATTGGATGATGGAAATCAGCAGAGTTTTACAGCAAAAAGAGTGCAACTTCAATTGCAAAGTGTACAGTTTATTTGCACTCTGGATGTACAGTTCATAGATGGCAATAAGCGAGTACAGTCAAAAAGAAAAAAGAAAAGTCTTTGTCTCATTTTTTTTAGAAATATGCAACAAAATTAATTGGTTTTATGTTAAAATACCACACCCCCATCGCAGCAAGCTCCAGTTCATTTACATCAACCTTATGACTTTTCTATGTTCTGGGGAACACATAGAAATATTAATTGTATCAATCCAGTAGAATGAAAATTTGCAGCGTGTCTTCTGGATTGCGAGGGTGCCTAGGCACTCCTTTTTTTGTATCCTTATAGCCATACAATGTATCTGCAGTGTGAAAACGTAGCTACTTCTGACTGTTTGTTTCAGAAGACCTAGAGTGAGATTTGGTGACACTATTACTGCGCTGCTCCCTGTTTTCCCTATTGGAGGCTCTGACACGAGGAAGCAAAGCCCTGCTCATCTACCGAGTTTCTCCATACCGAGTCACAGTGCTGAACAAAGCATGGAAAATCAGTGATGGGGAAAGATCTGCTGTAGGAAGACCACAGGCAATGCTGGCGATCAGCCCTTTGCCCTCGGCATGTCCTTTATCAGGCTCAGCTTTCAGAGTTCCTCTTTAACTTTAGATATATGTAACAAAAGAACAGGTGAAAGAATATGACTCATGTTTTCGGCATTCCTTCTTAACATCAGTTGTCATACCTTAACCTGGCTGTGTATTCTAAAGTGAAATGTCTCATCCCAGGCAGGGTTTTCATTGTTCCAAACTGTCTTGGTTCTCTTCTTATCCGTCAATGATGTTGGCAGCCATAAACAAACATAACAATCTGGTTTGGTCACTGCAGTGGAAATAAAAGACAAAGGTTTGGTTGACAAATTATTCTAAAGCAGATGCTATTATATTATATCGTGTCGATCCACTTCTAGTTGATACTCCATGCATCTTTTACTGACATTGAAAGCTGAAGCCCCAATATTAAAAAAAAAATTGCTAGGAGGTAGTTTTTTGGCAAAAGAGATATGCAAAATATTTTCTTGAAAAAAAAAACTCTCTTAGTATTAGCAATTCTTTTTTTGTGTACACTGCGTGCAGTGCATGCACAGGGCAGTGTACACACCAAGCCCATACCCTATATCTGTAAGAGGCTGGTGTTAAGTCCAGTATGCGCTTTAAGAAAATAGGAACGAACGATCGTCCGGTTTTCCTCGATGTTTCACAACAGGTCGAAACCGAGGAGGGTACTAACTGTATGAAAATTCTCCAACAACAAAAGCTTATTCTTTGTTGTTTATTGTTTCTGATCACACTCTGTCTTTTGTTTTTGATGAAAACTGTATGAAAACAATACACATTAAATGAAAATCATTAGTTCTGTTCTGATTTTTAGTCTCTCTATTGGGGTCAATCTGATCAACAGAAATCAAATAGTTTCCTCTATCCATGCTAAACAGCATGGACTGAAGAAATCCCCTCTGTTGGCTATCGTATTTTGACAGCCAGCATCCATGGCTGTCTAAATTAGTGGTTCTCAACCCTGTCCTCAAGTATCCACAACAGGCCATGTTTTGGGAATTTCTCTTAGATAAAATAGCTGTCCAAAATACCAAGCCATTGACTCTGATTTAAAGCACCTGTGCAAGATAAAGGAAAACCTGCAAACATGGCCTGTTGGGGGTACTTGAGGACAGGTTTAAGAACCACTGGTCTATATACCTGAACAGTAACTGCATCTGATGTGATGCTCGGCTATCAATTTTCTAACTGGCTCTTTGACAAAAAGTCAACTAAAAAATCATATTTTGTTAAGCTGGGTGGTGCTGACAGGGCCACCCGTGACTCAAATCTGAGCAGTCTATAGCAGCCTTTATTATTTCATGCTAGAAAAAAAAAACTGTTTGTTAGACTTTAAAGTGTTACTAAACCCACAACAGTAAAATCAGTGTGTATATGCAGTAAAGCATGCTTGTTACACTCACTGTGGAACCTAAGGGGGTAATCCTCTGCATTGTGTTAAAAGGCTGCTGGTTTCTTGTATGCACAGATCCTCCCTGCACTGTCCCCCTGGACAAGTCTGGATAAGATAGAGCTTTTGGAGTCAGGCTGCACATGCTCAGTTTTTTTTTTTTTTTTGCTTCCTTGGTAGTGCATGTGATCAACACAGGGTCAATCAGCACAGGGCCAATCAGCACTGTCCAAACATGTCCACCCAGAGGGTCAGGAGCCCTGCAGCCTTATAGAACAGCTCAGTCCAGTATGAAAACTCCTAGTACAAGCTTCATCAGGAACTGATAAAAGTCACAAGACTGTTATATACTGCTGATGAGAAAGGGTATTTAGCAGTTTACATTTACTAAAATAATTGCATTTCCATGTTCTGTGTACTGTGGGAGACCAGATATAGTGAATGCAGGGTTCTGGGTATAGTAACTCTTTTAACTTTATTTATTTAATTAAATAAATACAGAAATGTGCATGCAGCCACTAAGAAAGTACTGATGTATTTATTCCTGCATGAATAAAACTAATGCTTACCGATATCTGCCCCATGGATGTTCTGAGCCTGTATTATTCTCACAGTCAGTTCACAACTTGATGCTTGCTCCTGCTCATGAAAAGGAAAACAAATTATTATTATTTTTTTTTAAGGTAAATAAAAATCACTACAGTATAAGAAATATAGTAATTGCGCGGGTGAAAAAATGGTGATGAATGATCAAAAAAAGCAGCTGGCAATCAAAAAATTGCCACGCTAGTGATATAAAAGGTAAATAATAATAATTATTCAAAAAAGTGTCCATAAAGTGTCCAGACACTCCTTGTGGTTCTTGGTGTTGGATGACAAAAACACCCAAAGTGCACCTTCCACCGTGAAATATAAAAGGTGTACCCTTACCGGATAGCTAAACTCCACATTATAGGAGCCTAGTAAAGCATAGAATCACACACATCATTGAAGATCCATCCATTGGAAACAAACAAACCATTTTAGTAAATATAAACTGCTAAATACCTTTTCTCATCATCAGTATATAGCAGTGTTGTGACTTCTATCAGTGTCCAGCCAAGCGCTGGTTAAAGCTTGTAGTAGAAGTTTTAATTCCTCCATGATTGTCCTATGAGGCTGTAAGACCCCTGACCCTCTGTCTTGATAGTGCTGATTGGCCTTGTGCTGATCACATGCTCCCTCCCAAGAAAAAAAAAATCTCTCTAACAATACACACCAAAATGAGCATGTGTAGAGTGCTCCCAAGGCTCTGTCTTATCAGGAGATGTATTGGGGTCTGTGGCAGAAAGAGAGGATCAGAGAAGACAGGATCAAATAGCCTTTTTAAACAATGCATGGGATTAACCCCTTAGATTCCATACAGACTGATTTTACTGTTGTGGGTTTTGTAACACTAACTGCAGCTGCCAAACAGGTCAATTTTAGAACCAGGTGGACAAAAATACAAATCCTTTGGCAAATCAAACAGCTTCTATATTTGTATTTTTTCTGATATTTTGCTTCTGTCAGCGGCATTTAGCGCTCCTGATCCTCATTCCAGCATCCTGGTTTTGGCATTCACTTTGTCTGTCTATTCACCTGCACTGTGATTATTGTGGCCAGTCTCTGGGTGAAGATCAAACCTGATTTAAGCCAGCCAAACCTGCAATCTCATGCGTGTGATAGCATGGGTAATACCTGGTTAAGCTACCTGTTTGTCTGCCCTGCTCTACTAGATTGAATTACCTCATTGACGACCTTGGATTGCATATAACTATTCTCTGAACTCTGCCCACCTTTTGGCTTTGGATTTTGACCTTGACTATTCTGAACCTCAACCTTGTCTGTCTGCCAACCGAAAGTACCTGTTTGCTTTGCTCAATTTGTGCATGCCCTGGTGTGGTAGCCAGGCACTATAGCATTGTGTATAAGTCCTGGGGGCAACTGATTACTGAGTACTGGTGGGTCTGCTTTCCTTATGGGAAATGGGGCTCCTATAGGTGAAGAACACAGAAGCCAGCTATAGTGTCTGATCACCTGCATTAGGGTTAAACGTGACAGCTTCTTGGCTGGAGTTTCGCTTAAAAATATGTGCAAAGCCTTTTGTATGTTGTTAATCAAAAAAAAACAAAAAAAAACCCTGTATAATACTGACCATGCATAAAATAATGGATTGTGATGTCTAAAACATGTGCAATTTACAGCTATAATAGACTAACAGCAGAGGTTACAGGAGTCATATCTACAAAACTATATTTAACATTTGTACTGTACTAGACATATCCTTTCATAAAGGCTTAATCCTATTTATCACCAACCATTAAATTATAATAGCAATAGTAAACCTGAACCTCGGGCAGGTATTAAACACACATTAATACAGCTATGTAATCATTATGAATTCCTAAATGTATATTTTTAAAGGCAACAAGTGTAAGTATGTTAATTTGATCTGGAATCAGCTGTACCTTTTTCTTCCTCTGTGATCACATTGGGGAGATTTTCCTCTTATGTTCTGATTGAGAAAAGGTAACAAGAAATCTCCCCCGAATGGGGACACATATGGCAGTAAAAATCTGACACATGCTCTAAACTCTTTCCTATTCCAAACAACTGTTTGGCTGGAGCTGGGCTTTAAAACCCAATCGTGCTTTATGACATGTGTGTAAATCAAAAATCCCCCCCCCCCAAAAACAAAATCCAGCACTGATCTGCATGCTTGCCAAGGCATAAATTCCACCTGCAAGCCAATATTCACCCCAAATAAAAATGAAAAAATTCCCAGTCCACCTAACTCAAATCCCCCCCCCCCATTCCACCTTCCTAGCACAAATCCTTTACCGTTCACATTTCCCCTTCTAGTACAAATATCCCCCCCCCCCAATCCCCCCTGTTAACACAAATTCTATCCCAGTTCAAAACGCCTTGTCACTGCCTGCCAAATGCCTCTGTAAAATCCCCCTCCTAGCACAAATTGTATCCCCTCCCAAAATCCCCCCTCCCAGTGCAAATCGCCTTGTCACTGCCTGTTAAACCTAGCTGCATGAACCCAAGTTTTAATTATGCGTGCGCATGGGGTTCATGCTGGTTCCCGGCGGTACCTGCTCCATCACTGAGAGATGGGTGGCGTAGTCTAGCAGCACTGGTAGAAAGGGACATTGCAATGTGGTGTCTCCTTCATCCTGAGCAGGTGTATGTATGGTGGGAGCAGGAGGCACCTGTATACTGTACAGCTTCATGTTATAATACAAAGACACCAGTTATAAGGCTCGCTCTTAAGTTGGGGTGCCACCATAATGGCGATGCCACACGAATGCCCACCTGGTTACAGGCATTAGCGAGTGTGTACACCGGAGAGTCCGGAGAAAGGAGAAAGGTCAGAGAGAGCAACTAGATCCCAGTGCAGTTGATACATTACTATAGCTCTAATTGGAAAGATACCACAAATCCATAAACTAAAATAGCTATAACAGTACCCAAACAAGTACATATTCCATCATATTCATAGAATGAACTGCCCCTTCCCCTTTCTCTGTTTTCTATGGTCAGTTAAGAACGAAGTTCACCTTTTTTAGAAAATAGTGCATGCAATTAAGGAGACCCAGTATTGCAAATTTGAGCAGATTTGTAAAATGTTCATTCATTTCATTGGTATACTTGAAGGTCATTTGGGCCCCCCTGGAAGCCTGGCTGGAAAAATCCCAGTTAACAACCCCCACATCCTGTCTTGCTGGTAGGACATGAGAACTGTTGGACAATCGCTCTCAGCAGGAATTAAATAAAACCAATGTTTTTCATGCCCTAGCCTTTAACCAAAGGGTTACTTCTCTGTGTAACCATTATCTATTTATTTCTGTTATTACTTTGTTTCAATATTTTTTATTAATATTGTAAGAAAAGTAAAAGAAAAATTATCACTTTGCGGAGCAGCAAAAAAAACTTGCATGCTCTGTATAAACAATAAGAAATGGTACAAAAGTGGGGGGTAGGGGGAACAAAATGACAAAATATCTTGGCAATTGGGTTAGGTCATCTTTAGGCTCACAGGTGAGCATTTGGCCACCAACTAAAGTGGACAGGAATAACATATTTTGTGCTATAACATGGATATAGAGCAACAAGAACATTGTAAACAGTGGGAGGTGGTCTCCATACAATCACCCCTTGAATCATAACGTAGGACAATATACCCAAGATTTCGAGGTTGAGGCCATCATAAAATGTAATCCCACCAGGTAGAAAAGCCCACGTCCAGCAATCACGGTTCACAAACTAATACTCGTTACCAAGCATTAATACAGTGCCGAAAGAGGGACTTCGGGCCCCCAAATATAAACATCTCTAGCTTAAATAAGAAAGAAAAAAAAAGAAAAGGGTAACTGGGCATGGAGTCAAGGCTGACAGAGTCAAGGAAACAATGAAAGAGATACGAAGAGAAGCAGTGAAAAAGAAAGGAAATGGATCAACTTATTCGAACGATTAGGCCCCTTTCACACTGGGCGGGGCGGGCGTCGTCGGTAAAGCGGTAGGAGCGGTGAAGGAGCGGTGAATACACCGCTCCTTTCACCGCTCCAAAGATGCGGCTAGCAGAACTTTTTTTCAACGTCCTGCCAGCGCACCGCTCCAGTGTGAAAGCCCTCCGGGTGAAAGGGGCCGGTTTTTTCAGGACTTATTTTAAGCGCTGTAGTACTTGAAAACCACCCCAAAGTGGCCTTAGATTCATTCGTTGGGGACCTGCAATTAGGCAAGCCAAGGGGACCATATTTTGTTGAAAATAGATTGTTTATCTCAGAAGACACTCACAATCTTTTCGTTCAGCAGGACCCATGTGAGTTTTCCCTTTACTATCGCAATGTCTATGACGGAGCTTTTCCACGCTGTCGCTATGGCGATTTTGGCTGTTATAAACATGAAGTAAATTAAGGTCTGTGTGTGTCGTGGAACGTTTTCAACAGGCCTATTTAGTAGGACAATACTGCGATCTTTAGTGATGTTAACCATCATGACTGAAAAAATAAACTAGTGAATACTCATCCAAAAACGACAAACCTTAGGACAGTGATGGCGAACCTTGGCACTCCTGATGTTTTGAAACTACATTTCCCATGATGCTCCACTACACTGCAGAGTGCATGAGCATCATGGGAAATGTAGTTCCAAAACATCTGGGGTCCCAAGGTTCGCCATCACTGCCTTAGGACATGACCACCACACATGCAACGGTGAGCCTATCTGGCCACAGCCTCTGAAACACGTAGCCGAGTACATCTTTGACAGGCGCTTTGGCACTAAATACCATCCGGCGTGGACCTTGTAACCTGCCTCAATCAAGGCAACATTAAGGATAGCTTTATGGATTTGTGCACTCCAGTTACGCCAGTCCTTCACCTCAGGGGCAATAGGCAGATCTCTCTCGCATGCTACCTGGTAGGATAATCTAGCAGTGGAGTCGACAAACAGTTTGTATAGCATGGACGCAGCGTCCTGCATACATCTGTTTTCAAACACATTTCGGACAGCTAAGTCAGAGATTTTCTTTCTGCAAAGATTTGAGAAAGTGGTAAATTTGTTGCAAATGGAAGCTCCTTGTGGGAGGCATCTCCATGCTTCCTGTAAAATAGGGGGGGGGGGGGGGGGTGTGTATGCTCCTATGATCGAGATAGTAAACTATACGGTACAATCCCTTATTCAGCCACCAGCCATACCTTTCATGTTGCACGCCTGGTGGAACCTGGGGGTTTTCTGTTATTACTTTACAAAGAATTGTGTGATATGAGTATTTTACAGTCTGTATAATATATTGCCATACTGCATCAAATCTGGAAACATCAAATGTACTCTGGCTAACCTATATCCTGTGTGTATTGCTTAAATTTAATACAATTAAATTAAATTAAATGTAAAAAAATCACAGAAATATCTAAAATACAGAGAATCCTTTATGTTTATTGTCCTAAATGAGTAAAAATAAACAGCACTTTCAAATGCAAAATAACAACATTCTAGATACCACAGATGGCTGATGGGGTGCTACAAAGATCTATTTAACCACCTCAGCCCCGGCAGGATTTACCCCCTTCCTGACCAGAGCACTTTTTGGGATTCGGCACTGCATCGCTTTAACTGACAATTGCGCAGTCATGTGACGATGCACTCAAACAAAATTGACGTCTTTTTTTTCCCCACAAATAGAGCTTTCTTTTGGTGGTGTTTGATAACCTTGGTTTTTATTTTTTGTACTATAAACAAAAAAAGAGCGACAATTTTGAAAAAAAAGCAATATTTTTTACTTTTTGCTATAATAAATATCCCCAAAAATATAGAATAATATATATTATAATATTATATTACATAATATTAATATATATATATATATATATATATATTTTTTTTTTTTTTTTTCCCCTCAGTTTACAGTGGTGTGAAAAAGTGTTTGCCCCCTTCCTCATTTCCTGTTCCTTTGCATGTTTGTCACACTTAAGTGTTTCGGAACATCAAACCAATTTAAACAATAGTCAAGGACAACACAAGTAAACACAAAATGCAATTTGTAAATGAAGGTGTTTATTATTAAAGGTGAAAAAAAATCCAAACCATCATGGCCCTGTGTGAAAAAGTGATTGCCCCCTAAACCTAATAACTGGTTGGGCCACCCTTAGCAGCAACAACTGCAACCAAGCGTTTGCGATAACGTGCAATGAGGCTTTTACAGCGTCCTGGAGGAATTTTGGCCCACTCATCTTAGCAGAATTGTCCTAATTCAGTTACATTAGAGGGTTTTCGAGCATGAACGGCCTTTTTAAGGTCATACCACAACATCTCAATAGGATTCAGGTCAGGACTTTGGCTAGGCCACTCCAAAGTCTTCATTTTGTTTTTCTTCAGCCATTCGGTGGTGGACTTGCTGGTGTGTTTAGGATCATTGTCCTGCTGCAGAACCCAAGTTCGTTTCAGCTTGAGTACACGAACAGATGGTCGGATATTCTCCTTCAGGATCTCTTGGTAGACAGCAGAATTCATAGTTCCTTTTATCACGGCAAGTCTTCCAGGTCCTGAAGCAGCAAAACAGCCCCAGACCATCACACTACCACCACCATATTTTACTGTTGGTATAATGTTCTTTTTATGAAATGCAGTGTTCCTTCTACGCCAGATATACTTGGACACACACCTTCCAAAGAGTTCCACTTTTGTCTCATCGGTCCACAGAATGTTGTCCCAAAAGTCTTGGGGATCATCAAGATGTGTTGTGGAGAAATTGAGACGAGCTTTGATGTTCTTTTTGCTCAGCAGTGGTTTTCTCCTTGGAACTCTGCCATGCAGGCCATTTTTGCCCAGTCTTTTCCTGATGGTGGAGGCATGAACGCTGACCTTAACTGAGGCAAGTGAGGCCTGCAGTTCCTTGGACGTTGTTGTGGGGTCTTTTGTGACCTCTTGGATGAGTCGTCGCTGCGCTCTTGGGGTAATTTTGGGCGGCCGGCCACTCCTGGGAAGGTTCACCACTGTTCCATGTCTTCGCCATTTGTGGATAATGGCTCTCACTGTGGTTCGCTGGATTCCCAAAGCTTTGGAAATGGCTTTATAACCCTTTCCAGACTGATAGATCTCAATTACTTTCTTTCTCAATTGTTCCTGAATTTCTTTGGGTCTCGGCATGATGTGTAGCTTTTAAGGATCTTCTGGTGGACCTTACTGTGTCAAGCAGCTCCTATTTAAGTGATGCCTTGATTGTGAACAGGTGTGGCAATAATCAGGCCTGGGTGTGGCTAGAGAAATTGAACTCAGGTGTGGACAACCACAGTTATAGTATGTTTTAACAAGGGGGGCAATCACTTTTTCACACAGGGCCATGATGGTTTGGATTTTTTTTCACCTTTAATAATAAACACCTTCATTTACAAATTGCATTTTGTGTTTACTTGTGTTGTCCTTGACTATTGTTTAAATTGGTTTGTTGTTCCGAAACACTTAAGTGTGACAAACATGCAAAGGAACAGGAAATGAGGAAGGGGGCAAACACTTTTTCACACCACTGTAGGCCAATATGTATTCTACATATTTTTGGTAAAAAAAAGTCGCAATAAGCGTATATTGATCGGTTTGCACAAAAGTTATAAAGTTATAGCGTCTACAAAATAGGGGATAGTTTTATGGCACTTTTATTATTATTATTCTTTTTTTATTAGTAATGGCGGCGATATGTGATTTTTATCATGACTGTGACATTATAGCAGACACATCGGACACTTTTGACACTATTTTGGGACCATTGTCATTTATACAGCGATCAGTGCTATAAAAAAAAAAGAACTGATTACTGGGTAAATGACACTGGCAGGGAAGGGATTAAACACTAGCGGGCGATCAAGGGGTTAAGTGTGTCCTAGGGAGTGATTCTAACTGTGGGGGGGATGGGCTACTACTCACATAACAGCGATCACTGCTCCTGATGACAGGGAGCAGTGATCTCTGTCATATCACTAGGCAGAATGGGGAAATGCCTTGTTTACAAAGGCATCTCCCTGTTTTTCCACTCCATGACACAATCGCCGGCACACGGCGGACATCTAGTCCGCGGGACCCGTGGTCACAGTCACGGAGCATGCGGCAGGCGCACGTGTGCCCACAATGCCGCATCTTAAAGTGGACTTACCCTTACGCCCTTTTGCCCACAAGTGCCATTCTGCCAACGTATATCGGCATGAGGCATTCGGGAAGGGGTTAAAATACTGATCACTGAACAGCTGTTTAGAATCACAATCAATATTTCCAGACTGAAAAAAAATGTAAATACTTTTAGTTTCTTGTAGATAAAAAATAGCCCATGTTGTGGGAAGAAGAATGTATTAATTATTACATTTTGTAATACAGAAAATCACTTGTACACTTTACCATGTGAATTGTGAAACGTGTAATTAGCCAACATCACACAATGTCTTTTCATGCCTGCGGTAAAGTTAGAAAATTCTGTACACGTGAAAAGAAGGAAGGAGAACTGCACCTGATCTATAGATAGAGCTGAAATCCAGTTTATAAAGTAGAGCTGAGCAAGAATAAAAACAGATGGGCGTCTCATAGCTTATTACAAAATCTCAATCATCAAAAAACAACACCCCTTAGATATATCCACAATAAATTCTTTCCTGAATCACACATTTGTGAATTTAATCAGCTTATCGATGCCTTATATATATAGCTTCATTATCAATTGTAACGCTTGATTCATTCAATAATAAAATTAGTAGAAAGGGGTCTATTACAAAAAAAAAAAAACTTCCATGCAAGTGTCTCAAGCATTTGCTCAGCTGTCACAAAAATTCCCATATTTTGCCTAATATGTTTATTTCTTATGATCATCAGCTCCATCTAGTGGCCATAATGCATTTTTCCTGAAATACCTCAATCAGGGAAATACTGCATTATGACCACCACCAAAATGGAGCTGATGATCATAGGAAATAAACTAATTAGGTAAAATACTGGATTATTTGTGACAGCTGAGCAAATACATTTTTTAAACAGACCGCTTATTGTCCTCTTCAGTATATGGGAAAGGTAGGGGTTATCTACAGTAAAGTGTACATAACTAGAACAAAGAGAAATAGAGTAATGGGATTTTTAGTTGCTAAAACCTCCTATTGGAATAATATCTGACACAGTGATGTAAAAAAAATAACATAACAAAAAAAGTCTTATATGTAACAAAAATATGAAACATCAAACTCTGTATACACTCGTAAACAGCCCCTACAACAAGGTGAACGATTTCCTCAATAGTCACATATATGTGTAATCATGACCCATGATAAACATTCAGGACCAATGTATGAGAAAAGAGGCACAGTACAACGCGTTTCGCTTGGTAGCTTCTTCAGGGATTTTCGTTGACAGGTTGGTTCGCTAGAGCTGATTCAGTAAGTAGCAGTTCTGGGAAACCTCAAAAGAGGTGTTACATGTTCCCACCAGGGCACTGCAGAATGGGTCAAATGTTGGTCTGAAACTAGCCCAAGAAAATGTCCCAGAAAGCACATCAGAAATCCCATAAACAGAAAATGGTGATTCCAAGCTAAATTGATCAATGTTCTGCCATGCTGCACTGGGAGAAATCTCCCCAGGATAGCCACAAACAACTGCAAAGGCAATGAGCAGCTTCCAAATGCTGATATGGTCACAATCTTAAATCTCCAATCATGGCAGAAAACATCAAAAAGCCAACCGCAAAAAAAGGCTCCCTTACTGTTGTCACAATAACAGCAACATTCCCTATGGCAAGCAATCTCCAAATGAGGATGTTTTTGATGTTTTCTGCCATGATTGAAGATTTAACATTGTGACCATATCAGAATTTGGAAGCTGCTCTTTACTTTTGCAGTTGTTTGTGGCTATACTGGGGAGATTTCTTCCACTGCAGCATGGCAGAACTTGGCAGAAATTCTGATGTGCTTTGTGGGACAGCTTTTCTTGGACTGGTTTAAGACCTATATGATTGAGACGGACATCTGACCCATTCTGCAGTGCCCTGGTGGGAACATGCAATGCCTCTTTTATGGGATTTCTGATGTGCCTCAATAGTCACATATAGTGCCCTGGTGGGAACATGCAATGTCTCTTTTATGGGATTTCTGATGTGCCTCAATAGTCACATATAGTGCCCTTGTGGGAACATGCAATGCCTCTTTTATGGGATTTCTGATGAGCTTTGGGGGACAGCTTTTCTTGGGCTAGTTTCAGACCTACATTTGACCCATTCTGCAGTGCCCTGGTGGGAACATGTAACGCCTCTTTTGAGGTTTCCCAGAACTACTACTTACTGAATCAGCTCTAGCGAACCAACCTGTCAATGAAAATCCCTGAAGAAGCTACCAAGCGACACGCGTTGTACTTTGTCTCTTTTCTCATACATTGGTCCTGAGTGTTTATCATGGGTCATGATTACACATTCTGCAGTGCCCTGATGGGAACATGCAATGCCTCTTTTGAGGTTTCCCAGAAATACAACTTACTGAATCAGCTGTAGTGCACCAACCTCTCTGTCAATGAAAACCTCTGAAGAAGCTACTATGTGAAACGCGTTGGGCTGCGCCTCTTTTCTCATACATTGGTCCTGAGTGTTTATTATGGGTCATGATTACACATATATGTGACTATTGAAGAAATTGTTCACCTTGTTATCGGGGCTGTTTACTGGTATATACAGAGTTTGATGATTTTTGTTACACATGTCTTAAACAATATAAGACATTTTTATGTATTTAATAAAATGTTGTTATTTTTATACATCCTTGTGTCAGATATTATTCCAATAGGAGGTTTCAGCATCTAAAAGTCCCATTACTCTATTTCTCTTTGTTCTAGTTAGGTACACTATAGTGTAGATAACCCCTACCTTTCCCATATACTATTTCTCTTTGTTCTATTTAATCCAGGATGTGGTGCTGTATTTCGGCTGATATATACGCATGTGGTGCTGTATTTCGGCTGATATATGCGCTATTATAACTATAGTGTACCTAAAGTCAACAAATGTTTTTTCTTTTTAATTTTGGTGAAGGAAAGGTTAGAACCCGTCAGGTTTTTTATTGTTCTAATTGTTGCCTTGGGAAGACTCATCCATTCAATTTGTCCTGGTGGCCATTGTCACCAGGACAAAAAGTGATGTGAAATCACACGGTTACGCCTGTAATCACGGGGTCACCTATTGTGGTGACAATAGTCTAAGCCCTTGTACACACGGTCGGAGAATCCGTCGGAATGTGTCCTATCGGACCGTGTCGTCGGATAATCCGACTGTGTGTGGTATGCATCGGACTGATTCCGTCGGAATATCCGTCGGACCCAATTTTCCAACTTGTTGGAAATATTTCCCGACCAACTGGTTCGATCGGACATACTCCGATCACGTGTAGAGAATTTTTATCGGACCAAGTTCCACGCATGCTCAGATCAAATTCCTACATCAAAGCTATTGGCTACTAGCCTGAACGTAGTCCCATCGTAACGAAATTACATCATCGCGTTCTGAATGATTGGATTTTTCGACCACTTAGTCCGACCGTGTGTATGCAACAGTTTCGGACAAGATCCGACGGACAAAATCCGACGGATTTGGTTGTCGAAATCTCCGACCGTGTGTACAGGGGCTAACAGTCACTTTGGAGAGATTTCCTCTCACTTCCTACTTTGTCTATGTTACAGGAAATGAAGGAAAATGTCATCAACAGCTGCTTGAACCTTTTCAGGTCAGATTTTTTTCCCTCTCATATTTCTGGAGTTTTTTTTTTTATCCGATACTTTTTTTATTAGAAAGTTTTTTAAAATTTTACAACTTATAACAATACTGATACATACAATACATGCTCACCAAACAACTAAAATTACATTTGCAAAAAAAAAAAAAACAATCCTAAGGCTCCATGCACACTGAAGCTCAAAAAAGCTTTTTCTGGATGCCAGATTGCTGGCAGAAAAAGCTGGTTATAAAACTTGCTTTTAACATCGTTTTGTACTAGCGTTTATTAGCGTTAGCGTTCATGGGCGTTTTCGATAAAAATACACAGAGGACACTCCAAAAATCCGACAGTACATTCCAAACTCCCACAATGCATTGAAAAAATAGAATGCCGAACACTAATTAACGCACGTTTATGAGCGTTTATAAGCGTTTATCAGCGTTTATCAGCGTTTGTCATTTTTTGGCGGTGAAAAACGGCACTTTGAATGCGAATTTCTGGCGTTCAGAAAAAAAGCCCATAAACTCCACTGCTCATTAAAGCTGAAAAACGTCCATGTGTGCATGGACACATAGGCTAACATAGAGTGGAGTTTATGGGCTTTTAAAAAAAACGCCCAAACTCCAATAAACTGCAGTTTATGAGCTCCAGTGTGCATGGAGCCTAATAGACTATGCAACTTCCACATCGTGCAGTCATTGTTACTTTAGACCTTCCATCCAAGCGATGGGTTAATAATTTTGCAACTCTGTAACATAAGTCTTTAATAATTACGGTACTACTTAACAGCTTATATGTATTTCTGTCACCTACATATATGTGGAGTTAGCCTTAAAACAACCTTTTCGCACTTTGTCTATATCCAGCTGAAATTATGGGCTACTACCACTATGACTGTTATTTTAGATAAATAACTAGTTAGGAATTTATGAATGCGTGCATTGATACTGCCTCATAAAAAATGTAAGTGTTGTATGTGGTAACTAAAAAATAAGTAAAAAATCCTCACGTTCCATTTAATAGGCCCATAAGGTGAGTACAGAGGAATTTATGACATCACGTGTTTGACATCAATATGATGCACAGTACTGTCAGCACTCAGAATACTGGAGGATTAAGATTTCAGCACTGAGAATTCTATAAATCTGTATTTGCAAAATGTAGCACTAACAGACATCAGCAAAGCATTCTGTTGTCGCTTAGAATGTTTATGTGCTTCAAGTGTAGAACAGTAAAGCCTTCTTAAAGGATAACTAAACCCCAAAACAAAAACTCTATATATTGCAGCTTACACTCCTTAGATGTGATGGCTGCATTAATTTTCTTGTTTTTTTTCAAGCTGAGAACATTTTCAGAAAATACGTGTTCTTGTCAGTTCCTGTGAGATGCACAGAATAATATCTTCCTTCCTAGCCATCTTCTGCAAGCTACCAATCATCCTGCCCCCTATGTAGTGGAGATGAAAAGGAATGGACATGTCTGAAGTCTACACTCACCGGCCACTTTATTAGGTACTCCTGTTCAATTGCTTGGTAACACAAATTGCTAACCAGCCAATCATATGGCAGTAACGCAATGCATTAAGGCATCTAGACGTGGTGAAGATGACTTGCTGACGTTTAAACCGAGCATCAGAAGATAGGGAAGAAGGGGGATTTAAGTGACTTTGAACGTGGCATGGTTGTTGGTGCCAGACAGGCTGGTCTAAGGCTGCTTTCACACTGCAGCGGGAGCGGCGTCGGCGGTAAAGTGCCGCTATTTTTAGCGGCGCTTTACCGTCGTTTTAGTGGCGGTCTGCGGGCGCTAGCGGGGTGGTTTTAACCCCCGCTAGCGGCCGAAAAAGGGTTAAACCCGCCCGCAAAGCGCCCGCAAAGCGCCCGCAAAGCGGCGCTTTGCCGGCGGTATTGCCGCGGTGTCCCATTGATTTCAATGGGTAGGAGCGGTTTAGGAGCGGTGAATACACCGCTCCTTCACCGCTCCACAGATGCGGCTAGCAGGACTTTTTTCACCGTCCTGCCAGCGCACCGCTCCAGTGTGAAAGCCCTCCGGCTTTCACACTGGAGAGAAAGGGCCGTTTTTTTTCAGGCGCTACACAGGCGCTATTTTTAGCGCTGTAACGCCTGAATACCGCCCCAGTGTGAAAGCAGCCTAAGTATTTAAAAAAAACTGCTCATCTACTGGGATTTCGATGCACAACCATCTCTAGGGTTTACAGAGAATAGTCCAAAAAAGAGAAAATATATAGTGAGTGGCAGTTGTGTGAATTAAAATGCCTTGTTGATGTCAGAGGAGAATGGGCAGACTGGTTTGAGATGATAGAAAGGCAACAGCAACTCAAATATCCACTTGTTAAAACCAAGGTATGCAGAATATCATCTATAAATACACAACACATCAAACCTTGAAGCAGATGGGCTACAACAGCAAAAGACCACACTGGTGATCAGCTAAGAAAAGGAAACTGAAGCTACAATTCACACAGGCTCACCAAAATTGGACACTAGAAGATTGTAAAAACATTGCCTGGTCTCCTTCAGATGGTAGGGTCAGAATTTGGCATAAACAACATAAAAAGCATGGATCCATCCTGCCTTGTATCAACAGTTCAGGCTGGTGGTGATGTAATGGTGTGGGGAATATTTTCTTGGCACACTTTGGGCCCCTTAGTACCAATTGAGCATTGTTTAAACACTACATGCTACCTGAGTATTGTTGCTGACCATTTCCATCCCTTTATGACTACAGTGTACCCATCTTCTCATGGCTCCTTCCAGCAGGATAATACACCATGTCACAAAGATCAAATCCTCTCAAACTGGTTTCTTGAACAGGACAATGAGGTCACTGTACTCCAATGGCCTCCACAGTCATCAGATCTCAATCCAATAGCGCACCTTTGGGATGTGGTGAATCGGGAGATTCGCATTGTGGATGTGTAGCTGACAAATCTGCAGCAACTGCATGTTGCTATCATATCAGTATGGACCAAGATCTCTGAGGAATGTTTCCAATACCTAGACACGTGGGTCCCAGGAGACAGCAGGGACCAGTGGGAACCTGCAGCACGAGTCCCGCATGCGCAGTAGGGAACCAGGAAGCAGGGAACCCTTTCTGAAGATGGTGGCTGCAGCACCCGAGAGCCAACCGACAGATCGGCTTCGGGTGCCAACATCGTGGGCACCCTGGACAGGTAAGTGTATATATATTTAAAAAAAAAAAAACGGCGGAACTCTGCTTTAACAATTGGTAATTTGAGTCATGTGACTTATTTTCAGCTCCTTTTGTCTGTCATTGCTGAAAGTAACAGTTGTTATGGTAGATAAATACAGTCATAGCTTAGGCTCCATTCACACCTTAGCATTCTGGATCACTTCTGGCTCTGTGCCAACATTTGGTACAGTTTTTTTTTTTGGAGCAGTTTTGGAGCAGAGGGAGGCCAATTCAAATGAATGGCACCGCTCCAAAAACACTCAACAAAAAAAAAAAAAAGCTAAAAAAAAAAAGAAGGAGCTGCAGCTGTCACTGCAGGTCACTCGGGTGTGAATGAAGCCTTAGTGAATAGATTTGCATGTCTACATACTGTATGCCAGTGGCTGCCCCCCTAATCCATCCGCCTGGCCCCAAAGTTGTGTGACAATACTATTCGTTAATGTCTTCCTGTTTCTCCTCCTGCCAATCAGGAAGCGATTTGTGAGACTCGATTTCCCGGGAGTCCTAAGACCCAATTGGCAGAGAGTCCTAAGTCCCGATTGGCCCGGGGGGTAGCAGCGATCACCGGAAAGCCGCCAAAGCCGAGACCTGGATGGGGTAAGTGCGGGGCTGGTGAAGAGGCAACCGAGCGAGGGGAGGTGGTTGATTGGCTGGGGGTGGGGGGGTTGGTTGGCTGGGTGGGAGCTGCGGGCTGTGCCCCTCCCCCAAGAAAATTGAGCACCAGCCGCCACTGCTGTATGCTAGACGCGAAGCAGACAGGAGGAGAATACAGAGAAGGAAGAAAAACAAGATTTAATGGAATATACAGTAAGCTACTGATAGTTTTACCCTGTAACCTAAAAAATAAAATAAAAAACAAAGTACAGTGACCATGATGCAAAGTGTGATCAGATCAATAGAAGAGCTTGCTATCAATGTAGAGACATACAGTTGAACTGCGTTGATGCCGGCAGTTTTATCAGGAGGACTTTAAAACAAAGTACCTTCAGCGGGTTGTATGTTTGCTCCTCCTATCAACAAGCAACTGTCTGTTGTCACCATCAAAAAACAAAAGGTACGGTAACAATTACAAATAATGTACACTCAGGTGAAACTGGATGAAAGAATGACTCCCGGTAGAGTGTGCTGGGAACACTACCGGTGCTGGAGAAACAATATATAAACCCAAAAACAAAAATTAATTATATTACAGCTTACCAGACCTTAAATGTCTTAAACGAAAGACCACCTCTCCACCCCTTGTTTTTGGATATTTAAAAAAAATGTACTTTCTAATTTACCTTTTTTGGAAGTGCTAAGAGTATTTCCGATCCAGCCAGGCCGCAGCCGAGGAAGTCACATCCTCTTCTACGGCAAACCCCCCGTTGTCTTCTGTGTGTCCCAGAAGATAAGCTGGCCATTCACAGCAACGCGGGACTCGCGCATGTGCAGTTGGAAACCGGCAGTGAAGCCGCAAGGCTCCACTGCCGGTTGCCCTTATTTGGAATGGTGGCACCTGCACCCGATCCGATGAACGGATCGGCCTCGGGGGAGCTGACATCGCGAGCTCCCTGGACAGGTAAGTGTCCTTATTAAAAGTCAGCGGCTACAGTATAGTATTTGCAGCTGCTGACTTTTAAAAATAATAAAAATTTCGGCTGGAACACGCTTTAATATGAGCTATAAACATTTCCTCGCCTCCTTTACATAGGATGGAGGGGCTGTATAAAAAAAAAAAAAGCTGGGAAAGCTGATAACTGAGACTGACTTGACTAATGCCCCATACACACGGTCAGACTTTCCGACGTCAAAACCCGTCTGATTTTTTCCGACGGATTTTGGCCCAAACTTGTCTAGCATAGACACAGTCGCACAAAGTTGTCGGAAAATCCGATCGTTCTGAACGCGGTGACGTAGAACATGTACGACAGGACTATAAATAGGCCAGTAGCCAATAGCTTTCATCCCGTAATTTATTCTGAGCATGCGTGGCACTTTGACCGTCGGAATTGTCTACACACGATCGGAATTTAAACGATCGGGTTTTGTTGTCGGAAAATTGTAGATCCAGCTCTCAAACTTTGTATGTCGGAAATTCCGACGGAAAAAGTCAGATGGAACCCACACACGATCGGATTTTCCGACAACATGATCTGATCGCACATTTTCCGTCGGAATGTCCGACCGTGTGTACAGGGCATTAGAATTCAGTTTTGTGCACAGATGTTTACAGAGGACAGAGGAATTCTGCTGATAGCAACCAATATTTTTCTTTACTTGCTGAAAATGTGAAGAGACTGAAAAAAAAAAATGAAAAGAAATGCAGCCACCATATTTAAGGACTGGTAAGTTGTAATATGTTATAGTTTTGTTCTTGGATTTAGATAAACTTTTAGTGGTGTAACAAGTACCTAATGTGCTCAGAGTAACAAACCCCCTCCTACCCCCAGATATACCTCCAAGTTACCTACCTTGTAGTGAGTTGATGGTGATGGTGTATTCATCCTACTGGGACTCACTTTCCATAGGTTTCCAAAGTGTTTATGAATCTAGTAATCCCCAGCCTGTGCTTGCTGTAGTCTGATTGTGTCCGTATAGAATGTCACTATACAGCCTTACATCACGGTTTTGTCACATTTAACGATCCCTCCCATCTTTATAACATATTCATTTAGACTACCTGCATTGTTTCTGTGTTGACACCTAGATCATTCCTAATGTGTGAGTTCATACTAGGAAAGGCCATCTAAACCAGCCCTGAGTCTAGGTAGCCCTGAAAACCAGGGGTGGAGGTATTGTGTGGGTGTTTAAGTGGCATTGTAGTGAGACCAACTGCTTAGAACGTATCTAATTTACATGCACTTAGCACATTATGGCAATTACAGAGTTACACAATAAATCATTTAGTAATGATAGTAGCCAAAACTAATAGTTCAGGTATGTTCATCGTGAAAATAAAAATGTGTTATGATGTAATAATAAAACATAGAAACAAATATAATTAAATACACTTTTGTATCTGTTTTTTTGCTTATCCTAGTTGAACTATGTTGGTATTTTTGGTAGGGTTGCCACCTGTCCAGGATTCACCCGGACAGTTCGGGTTTGGAACCATGCGTCCGGGTTTCAGACTGCCTGAAACCCGGACACATTAATCAGACTGGACTATGGCTTCCCAGCTGGGTTGCTGGCTGCAGTTGTCTAAGCTGAGAGTGACTTTTACATTCTTTCACGCTGCCCAAAGCGTAGCACTAACAACCCCCCCAAACACACACACAGACGGGAGAGGAGAGAGGGCTCGATCTGCACCTCGCCCCTCCCCCAAAATGGGGGCTAGAAATTTGAAGTCCAGCAGCCTCAGATACATCTGGATGAGAGGTGCTGATTGCCAAGGGGTGAGTGAGCTCACCATCCATTCCAGTCTGTGACTGAAGTCTCCCCCTTCTCTCTCCTGCCCCTGAGAGAGTACACTAAGGTATATCAGGGTTCTCAGAGCACCCCTTACTTCAGATTTCCCCTTCACACCAAAGGCCACAGTGTTTCCTCTCCATACATCAGAGTTCTCAGTGAACCTCCTTAAATCCGGGTTCCCTGAGGATCCCTTATGTCAGAGTCCCCAGAGTTCTCCTTATCATCAGAGTCTGCAGAGTCCCCCCTTACAGTGAAAAGAAACTCTACGAGTTCAGATGTAAAAGGGGAACTCTGCGGACTCTGATGTAAAGGGGACTCTTGTTATTAATTTCATATGATTAGAAATGTTATTTAATAACAAAATACATATATATATATATATATATATATATATATATATATATATATATATATATAGTTTATAATATAAAAAAATAATAATTGCTGTGCGCAGCTAAAGTGTTCGGGTTTGACTTGAAGGAAAGGTGGCAACCCTAATTTTTGGTTGTCATAAAGGGACAGATAAGGCACTTTGGGTTGTCACAGAGGATTATAGCTGGGTATTTTGAGGGTGGCGCTGCCAGCATTGTTTATCTTGGGAGAGAACAACTGAGAACTAGACAAGCGACCCTTTCTGACCAAGTTGGGTACATGTTATATATTGTTTAACCACTTAAGGACCAGGCCTCTTTTTCAGACTTGGTGTTTACATGTTTAAAACAGTTTTTTTTGCTAGAAAATTACTTAGAACCCCCAAACATTATATATTGTTTTTTTTCTAACACCCTAGAGAATAAAATGGCGGTCATTGAAATACTTTTTTTCACACCGTATTTGCGCAGCGGTCTTACAAGCGCACTTTTTTGGAAAAAATTCACTTTTTTGAATAAAAAAATAAGACAACAGTAAAATTAGCCCAATTTTTTTATATTCTGAAAGATAATGGTACGCTGAGTAAATTGATACCCAACATGTCACGCTTCAAAATTGCGCCCGCTCGTGGAATGGCGTCAAACTTTTAGCCTCAAAAATCTCCATAAACGACATTTAAAAAATTCTACAGGTTGCATTTTTTGCGTTACAGAGGAGGTCTAGGGCTAGAATTATTGCTCTCGCTCTACCGATCGCGGCGATACCTCACATGCATGGTTTGACCACCGTTTTCATATGCGGGCGCTACTCACGTATGCGCTCGCTTCTGTGCGCAAGCTCGTCGTGACGGGGTGTTTTTAAAAAACTTTTTTTTTTCTTATTTATTTTAATTGATTTTATTTATTTTTACACTGTTTTAAAAAAAAAAAAATGGATCACTTTTATTTCTATTACAAGGAATGTAAACATCCCTTGTAATAGAAAAAAGCATGACAGGTCCTCTTAAATATGAGATCTGGGGTCAAAAAGTCCTCAGATCTCATATTTGGGCTAAAATGCAAAAAAAAAAAAAAAAGAAAAATGACATTTAAAAAAAAAATACCTTTAAGAGGTATGGGCGGAAGTGACGTTTTGACGTCGCTTCCGCCCTCCTATGGTATAGAGACGAGTGGGGGCCATCTTAGCCTCACTTGTCTCTATGCCCAGCTAGGAAGAGGACCCGATCGCCTCCGCCGCTACCGACGGCTCCGGTAAGCGGCGGAAGGTGTGGGAGGGCGGAGGGAGGGGGGGTGGCACCTCTCCCGCTGCCGATAGCGGTGATCTCGCGGCAAATCCGCTGCGGAGACCACCGTTATCGTACAGCCGGCCGCCGCCTGAAGAGATTGATATCTCGGTTGTGGCAGCAGCTGCTGCCGTTACCGAGATATCCCTCTTCAAAAATAGGACGTACATCGTCGTGCGGCGGTCGGCAAGTGGTTAAGAACTGCTTAACCACTTCAGTCCCGGAAGGATTTGCCCCCTTCTTGACCAGACCATTTTTTGTGATACAGCACTGCGTCTCTTTAACTGACAGTTTGGCAGGCGTGCGACGTTGTACTCTAATAAAACTGATGTCCTTTTTTTTCTCACAAATTGAGTTTTCTTTTGGTGCTACTTGATCACCTCTGCGTTTTTTTTATCTTTTGCACTATAAACAAAAAAAATGACAATTTTGAAAAAAAAATTGCTATAATACATATCTAATAAAAAAAATGTAAAAAAAAATGTATTCATCAGTTTAGGCCAATATGTTTTCTTCTATATATTTTTGGTAACAGAAAAAAAAAATCGCAAAAAGGTATATTGATTGGTTTGCGCAAAAGTTATAGCGTCTACAAAATAGGGGATATATTTATGGCATTTTTATTATATACATTTTTTTTTTACTAGTAATGGCGATGATCAGCGATTTTTAGCGGCACTGCAACATTGCAGCAGACAGATTGGACACCTTTGTCACTTTTTTGGGATCAGTGACCTTATTACAGTGATCAGAGTGAAAAATATGCACTGATCACTGTATAAATGACACTGGCAAGGAAGAGGTCAAAACTAGGGGGGTGATCAAGGGTTAGGTAGGTGTTCCTAGGGAGGTGCTTTCTAACTGTGGGGGGGGGGGGGGTGGACTGACTGGGAGTACAAAGAGATCGCTGTTTCTGATCATTAGGAACAGACGATCTCTCTGTACTCCCCTGTCAGAACGGGCATCTGCTCTGTTTACATAGGCGGATCCTCATTCCGTTCTGTGTCTCTGAGGCTCCCCCTGCTATGCAGCGAGCACATGTGCCTCCTGTGGCGCACGCGTCCGCAGTGTCTGAAACGACGTACAGGAGCGTAGTTTCGTGCGATAGGGCCACCCTGCTGCAGTGTATATGCGGTGGGCGGTCCATAAGTGGTTAAGGATTGCCTAGACTTAACCAAAGACAATTACAAGAAAGGTATGTTATTTTAAAAAACATTTCAAGAACTACAAATATAATACTTATTGCCTTCTCATACCTTCTTCCAATACCTACAATTGTGGCATGCCTCACAAATGCAGTTTAACCACTTCAGCCCCAGACCATTTTGCTGGTCAAAGACCAGACCACTTTTTGCGATTCGATACTGCAACGCTTTAACTGACAATTGCGTGGCCACGCGACGTGGCTCCCAAACAAAATTGGTGTCCTTTTTTCCCACAAATAGAGCTTTCTTTTGGTGGTATTTGTTCACCTCTGCGGTTTTCATTTTTTGTGTTATAAACAAAAATAGAGCTACAATTTTGAAAAAAAACCCATTATTTTTTACTTTTTGTTATAATAAATACCCCAAAAAATATATAAAAAAACATTTTTTCCCTCAGTTTAGACCGATACGTATTCTTCTACATATTTTTGGTAAAAAAAATCGCAATAAGCGATTATTGATTGGTTTGCGCAAAAGTTATAGCATTTACAAAATAGGGGATAGTTTTATGGCATTTTTATTAATAATTTTTTTTTTTTTACTAGTAATGGCGGCGATCAGCGATTTTTATTATGACTGCAACATTATGGCGGACACATCGGACATTTTTGACACATTTTTGGGACCATTGTCATTTATACAGCAATCACTGCTATATAAATGCAGTGATTCCTGTGTAAATGACACTGGCAGTGAAGGGGTTAACCAGTGGGTGGCAATGTAGGGGTTAAGTGTTCCTAGGGGTGTGTTACTAACTGTGGGGGGCTGGGCTTTCATTTAGTGAACACTGATCAGCGTCACTAGTTGCTAGGCAGAACGGGGGAAATGTTGTTTACAACGGAATTTCTCCGTTCAGCCGCCCCGTGAGATGATCGCGGGTATGCCCGCGGTGATCGAGTCCACGGGACCAATGACCAGACTCACGTGGGGTCCCGACTGACACGCGAGAACGCCGCCGGCGGCATGCAAGCGATGGCAGGGTGGCATTAAAGATTGGACTTACCTGTACGCCAATATGCCTGCCCGTGCCATTCTGCCGACGTACATCGGCGTGCACCGGTCGGGAACCGGTTAAACATAATAACAGGCTAAAGAAACAAACTATTCCACCTATAGATCTTCTTGCGAAGACTCAAGTTAAGAGGGGTCTCATTTCCAGTTCTTTGCCATGAGGCGCCACGTTGAACTTCCAGTGACCAGTATGAGAGAGTGAGAGCATTAACACCAAATTTAACACACCTGCTCCCCATTCATACCTGAGACCCCGTAAGACTAACGAGTCACATGACACTGGGGAGGGAAAATGGCTAATTGGGACAAATTTGGACATTTTCACATAGGGGTGTACTCACCTTGTTGCCAGCGGTTTAGACCTCAATGGCTGTGTGTTGAGTTATTTTGAGGGGACAGCAAATTTACACTGTTATACAAGCTGTACACTCGCTAATTTACATTGTAGAAAAGTGTCATTTCTTCAGTGTTGTCACATTAAAAGATATAATAAAATATTTACAAAAATGTGAGGGGTGTACTCACTTTTGTGAGATACTGTATATATACACACCAGCAGTCAGGACATCTATTAATAAGATGCTATTTATAGCAAGGAAGATAATGGAGGAATGGCGGATACAGGTTGATACTTTATTAAAAGAATGGCAGGTGTATCGGAATAGGGGCTTGCTAAATAAATTTCACAACATATGGGATTCATGGTTAATGATGCCCGGTATGTTACCATTTAGTATAGCATCAGATGGAACTCTGGGGGTGAATAGATATTTCACTATTTATAGAATGAGAGGGCAAGGATAAGCAAAGAAGGGTAAAGTGAAGAGACATAGAGATAATTATATTATATAATCTGTGTGTGGGGGGGACAAAGGAAAAAGGAAAGATAAAGAAAAAGAGAAAAAGATATGGCACCTATATAAATATATAATGGATGATATACAGGTAATTGCCTACTGATTAGGAAAATAATCAGGATTAGAATTGTGTTGGGCATTTATTTTCATTGTTTTTCTTTTTGCTATTTGTAAGTTGAATATGAATGTATTTTGTATTTTATGAGTTGTAAAACATAATATGATGTTAATAAAAATGACAATATAAAAAAACAAATCAAGAAGGTACGGTCACAATCCCCAGGATGGAGACTCTGGAATATGTCCCTCTCTTGAGAGCTGACAAAATGACAGACAATTGAAATTCATCACTAAATCATTAATTTTTGACACAAAAAGGATGATATACATAGGACACAACAAGTAGGGTTCAATAATGCCGCGTACACACGACCAGACTTTTCAACGGACTTGGTCCAGCAGACAATCCGACGGACTTTGCAGCTGACAATCCGACGGACTTTGCAGCTGACAATCTGACGGAATTTCAAACGAACGGACTTGGCTGCAGATGATCACTCCAAAAGTCCAATGGATTCGAACATGATGACGTAGAATAAGGAAGTTCATAGCCAGTAGCCAATAGCTGCCCTAGCGTCGTTTTTAGTCCGTCGGACTAGCACACAGACAAACGGATTGTCCGCTAAAAGCCGAGTTCGGCAGACAAATTTGAAGCCAGTCTTAATTCTAGGTCCGCCGGACTTTTGGGAAGAAAAAGTCCACTGGAGCCCACACAGGTCGAATTGTCTGATGGACTCTGGTCCACCGGAAAGTCAGATCGTGTGTACGCGGCATTAGACTCACAAGGCAAAAGGTCCAGGCAGTGGGGAGACAGTCAAAGAGCAGCAAACAGAGGATAAACCAAAGTAGTAAATGGAATAGCCATCTGGATCGTAGAACACTGGAGTGCAGACAGCTCCTACAATGCAACCACTGAGTGGGGAGATGTCATTATACTGTACATCCTCAAAGGTTTAGCAAATAAAGCCTCGGGCTTTATACGGGCCAAAAGTCAGACGGCATCGGCCAGTTCAATAGAAACCGTCTGGCATTTAGCCCGTATGTACTGCAGCTGGTCCAACAGAACTCCCCGTTCGGTCAGCTTCTGTCGAAGGGTCATGGCTGAAAAAGATCTACCGACTGGCTCCCGATCAGCGCTCTCAGTCAATGGCGCCTCCCTGTCAGAACACAATAGAACAGCAGGGGAGATCACGGTACTAACATTGGATTGTTAGTACAGCAGCTCTGACCTGAGCTGTCAGGGTTTTTTTTTTGTTCAGCCAGCTAGGTTCAATAAAAAAAAAAATAGCAGTGTTTACTAGGCTTAAGATGTCGGTGACAAGAGGGCTTAGAAACTGAATGGACAAATGTGGGCTAGCAGGTAATAGGAAAAGCAAGGCAGAGAGGTTATCCACAGCTCAAAGGAAAAAACAAGGAGAGAGACACTGGATATTGGACATAAACTGTTTATAATCTGCCCGGAGTTCTAGAAGTATATCAGATTTTGAGGAGTGACTAGTGTGTGACTGAGCCAGCTAAAATTATGCTAATTATCAGTTGACACCCATGTAAAATATGGTATTATATAATCTATATACAGTTTAGAACCTATATCAAGTATTTGTACAAATAGCAAAGTCAAACATGCACTTGTGCTACTTCATTAGCCAGGAGAAGATCCCATAAAGAATTATTAAAAACCATTACATGTACAAAACCAATCAATGTAAAACTGCAAACTGACTTTTGGTAAAGAAGTTATGAAGGCCATGTGTTAGTAGAAATCCATTGGTGTCACATGGGGGGTTATTTACGGAAGGCAAATCCACTTTGCTCTGCAAGCGCATTTGGAAGTGCAGTCGCTCTAAATCTAAGGGGTAAATCTGAAATGAGGGGAAGCTCTGCTGATTTTATCATCCAATCATGTGCAAGCTAAAACGCTATTTTCCTTGCATGTCCCCCTCGGATCTACAGCGACTTTACTTCCAAGTGCACTTGCAGTGCAAAGTGGATTTTCCTTTAATAAATAACCCCCACGGACTTTGTCGTGCAGCTTTTTTTCCCATGTTTTCAACTATTTAAGGGCTCTTGTACATGGAATTGTTTTGTATCTGAGCTGCTTTTCTTCACCAATTGAGTTCATGTAAATGTAATAGCATTTCAAAGCCACTTGAAGCAACTTGGAAGTAGCTAAAAATAGCTAAAAGCCTTGAGGAACTCACAGGAAAAAGGCGTTCAATTCATGATCCTAGTCTACAAGAGCCATTTCGTTAAAAAGGCCATAGGTGGGGTTTTGAAGCAACACAAATGGATCTTCCTTTACAGCTGGTTCACACAGGGGTGACACGAATTCTAGGATGACTTTGTGAGGCAACTTGGAGACGACTTGAACACGACTTAGACACGACCTGGGGTGACTTACAACACGACTTTAAGTCGCCCCAGGCCAGGCGACTTTTGCCGTGGCCAATCAGAGAATGAGCTCTGAAGAGGGAACTCCACGCCAAATTTATTTTAAAAAAATTGGCGTGTGTTCCCCCTCCGAGAGCACACCAGGCCCTTAGGTCTGGTATGGATTCTAAGGGGAACCCCCTACACCGAAAAAACGGCGTGGGCCCCCCCCCCAGATCCATACCAGACCCTTATCCGAGCACGCTACCCATGTTGATGAGGACAAGGGCCTCTTCCTGACAACCCTGTCCGCTGGTTTTCGGGGTCTGCGGGCGGGGGGCTTATCAGAATCCGGGAGTCCCCTTTAATAAGGGGGCCCCCGGATCCCGGCCCCCCACCCTATGTGAATGAGTATGGGGTACACTGTACCCCTACCCATTCACCTGTGAAAAAAAATGTACAAAAAAAACACAACACACAAGGGTTAAAATAGTTTATTGCACAGCTCCGGGGGTCTTCTGTCCGTCTTCGGGGGTCTTCTCGCCGGACTCCTCCGCTATCTTCTGCAAGCTCTTTTACTAGCGGAGGAGCCCGGCTTTCTTCTTCATCGCCACCCTCTTTTTCTGACTTCGGGGGTCTTGTCCCCCTCTTCGGTTCTTCTTGCCGGGCCACCGCGCCTTCTTCTAGCTCTTTTACAGGCGGTGGCCCGGTCTTCTGTCGCCGCTGTCGTCATCTTCTGTTCTTCTGTTCTTCTCTTCAGATGTTGCCTCGTCGCTGTCTCTGCTCACAATGTCGGGGACGCGGCGACTTATATAGGGACATCGCCGGATAATGTCCCCGCCCATTATGATGTCACAGTCCCAGCATCCTCTGGGACTGTGACATCATAATGGGCGGGGACATCATCCGGTGATGTCCCTATATAAGTCGCCGCGCGCCGCGTCCCCGTCATTGTGAGCAGAGACAGCGACGAGGCAACATCTGAAGAGAAGAACAGAAGAACAGAAGACGGCGACAGCGGCAACAGAAGACCGGCAAGAAGAACTGAAGTGTTCTTAAACACTTTTTCAGTGTCATTTGCCCTTCATAATACAGCCCCCCCCCCCCCAATAGAGACCCCCCATTAAATCCGAGTCCCCTATATTAGTGCTCCTCTTTGAGAAGTTCCATTAAATCAGAGTCCCTCTTAAATCACTGGCCCTCTTAGAGACCCCCATTAGATCTGTGCTCCCCTTAGAGACCCAAAAAACTAAAACATGCAGCACAGCCTCCCCCTATAATTATATTAATTCATATGTGAATGACGGTGGAAACCCCCAAGGGCAATCCTAGTATTAATATACTCCAATCTTATTCAAACATATACAGTGCCTTGAAAAATGATTCCCACCCCTTGAAATTTTCCACATTTTGTCATGTTACAACCAAAAACTTAAATGTATTTTCTTGGGATAGACTAACACAAAGAGGCGCATAGTTGTGCCACTTTACAGCCAAGAGTCCCATGGTAACTCTGGAGGAGCTGCAGAGATCCACAGCTCAGGTGGGAGAATCTGTCCACATGACAACTATTAGTCGTGCACTCCACAAATCTGGCCTTTATGTTAAAACCTGGACTGTCTGGGTCAAACCCTGACAGGTTGCAATGCTAACTGCAATTGACATTGCTGCATGCCTTATAGTGTGAAGGAATCCTCAATATCTTTATTTAATTGCTCCCAGTTAACATTAAAAATATTTATTATTATTTATTATTAGATAGTAAATCATGTACCATCTGCCTCCCTTGAATTCTTGTCACTCTAGGCTCCATTTTATTAGCCCTTTATATTAATACAGGTCTAGAATGACCCCTGTATATTTGTGTTTGCTATATGATGGAGACTTTCTATGTACAGAGTGAAGCATAAACCTCAGGACTGCAATACATGGGCCTGCGGAGTAAGTTATACATGATTTCCATATTCTGTCAGCACAGCACACTGTATTATTTTTATAGAATCAAATATACTGTAATATCAGTTGTTACACTGTAAGTATGACTAAGGCTCTTATAGCATTAATGAGCTTGTTAGCAATTAATATTTTGTCAGTTATGCATATTTGACCATTGTTATTGTAAACGACGGATTTAGCGTTCATTATGTAATACTACAGGGCAATTACTTATACTTATTAGGCCTCCGTTTTTTTTAAGCACTTGCAACAGCTGATTGAATTACCGTATTTATCAGCAATTTAAGAGGGAAGTTTCAGCGAAAAAAAGAAAGTTTTTTTTTTTTTAAATAAACCACTTTGAAGCAAAATAATGGTCAGTGAGCATCAATGCAGCCTGGATAGTGCCCCTGCAGCCTCAAAGCAGCCTAATCTGTGCCCATCTGCAGCTTCAGTGCAGCCTAATCTGTGCCCCTCTGCAGCCTCAGTGGAGCCTAATCTGTGCCCATCTGCAGCTTCAGTGCAGCCTAATCTGTGCCCATCTGCAGCTTCAGTGCAGCCTAATCTGTGCCCCTCTGCAGCCTCAGTGTAGCCTAATCTGTGCCCATCTGCAGCTTCAGTGCAGCCTAATCTGTGCCCATCTGCAGCTTCAGTGCAGCCTAATCTGTGCCCATCTGCAGCTTCAGTGCAGCCTAATTTGTGCCCATCTGCAGCTTCAGTGCAGCCTAATCTGTGCCCATCTGCAGCTTTTTCCTTCAGAATAAACTCTGATGCCGCATACACACGACCAGACTTTCTGTCAGACTAGGTCTAAAGGGATTAGTGCGTCAGACAATCCGATCGTGTGGGGCAACAGACAAAGCAGCTATATACCGTACACACTAAAATACACAGTGCTAATCTGTTTGAATATACTCATTTGTCCAAACAAAACAAAAAAAATTATGAATAAATAAGCTAAAGAATAATGTGCTTATATACACTATATTGTCAAAAGTATTGTGACATCTGCCTTCGCACACGTATGAACTTTAATGGCATCCCAATCTTAGTCCGTAGGGTTCAATATTGAGTTGGCCCACCCTTTGCAGCTATAACAGCTTCTTCTGGGAAGTCTGTACACAAGGTTTAGGAGTGTGTCTATGGAAATGTTTGACCATTCTTCCAGAAGTGCATTTGTGAGGTCAGGCACTGATGTTGGACGAGAAGGCCTGGTATCACAGTCTCCACTCTAATTCATCCCAAAAGGTGTTCTATCGGGTTGAGGTCGGGACTCTGTGCAGGCCAGTCAAGTTCCTCCACCCCAAACTCGCTCATCCATTCTCTTTATGGACCCTGCTTTGTGCACTGGCACAAATCATTTGATGGAGGGAGGATTATGCTGTGGGGATTATTTTCAGGGGTTGGACTTGGCCCCCTGGTTCCAGTGAAGGGAACTCTTAAAGCTTAGATTTTTTTTTTTTTTAAATAACAAACATGTTATACTTACCTTCTCTGTTCAAGGGTTTTGCACAGAGTGGTCCCGATCCTCCTTTTCTGGAGTCCCCCCTGTAGCACTCCTCCTCTTCTCAAGTGCCCCCACGGAGAGCCACTTTCCTAGGGGGCACTTGTGCGGATGTGCTCTTGAGTCCATTGACACAGACAGCAGGACTTGGCACTGCCCCTTGCTCCTGTGTCACTGGATTTGACTGACAGCAGCGGGAGAGAATGGCTCCTACTGCAGTCAATCTATCCAATGAGGGCCCGAGACAGTGGCTGGAACTGCTGTACTCGTCGCCATCGCTGAAAAGATCGGGTTCAGGTAAGAAAAAAAGGGGGGGGGTCTGGGCGGTGCTGCAGCACAAAACACGCAACCATTAATGTCTAAACTGCTGGCAACAAAATTGAGTACACCCCTAAGTGAAAATGTCCAAATTGATCCCAAAGTATCAATATTTTGTGTGGCCACCATTATTTTTTAGCACTGTCTTAACCCTCTTGGGCATGGAGTTCACCAGAGCTTCACAGGTTGCCATTGGAGTCCTTTTCCACTCCTCCATGACGGCATCACGGAGCTGGTGGATTTTATCATGTTGGAATACTGCCCTGCGGCTCAGTCTCCGAAGGGAGAGGATCATGCTCTGCTTCAGTATGTCACAGTACATGCTGGTATTCACAGTTCCCTCAATAAACTGTAGCTTCCCAGTACTGGCAGCACTCATGCAGCCCCAGACCATGACACTCCCACCACCATGCTTGACTGTAGACAAGACACACTTGTCTTTGTACTCCTCACCTGGTTGCCGCCACACATGCTTGACACCATCTGAACCCAATAAGTTTATCTTGGTCTCATCAGACCACAGAACATGGTTCCAGTAATCCATGTCCTTAGTCTGCTTGTCTTCAACTGTTTGTGGGCTTTCTTGTGCATCATCTTTAGAAGAGGCTTCCTTCTGGGACGACAGCCATGCAGACCAATTTGATGCAGTGTGCGGAGTATGGTCTGAGAACTGACAGGCTGACCCCCCACCCCTTCAACCTCTGCAGCAATGCTGGCAGCACTCATGCATCTTTTTCCCAAAGACAACCTCTGGATAAGACACTGAGCACGTGCACTCAGCTTCTTTGGTCGACCACGGCGAGGACTGTTCTGAGTGGAACCTGTCTTATTAAACCTCTCTATGATCTTGGTGCCATGTTGAACTTCCACTGACCAGTATGAGAGAGTGAGAGTGATAACACCAAATTTAACACAAATGCTCGCTGTTCACACCTGAGATCCTGTAAGTGTAAGGCCGCGTACACACGGGCGGACTGTCTGCCCAACTTAGTCCGCTGAAACGTGTTTCAGCGGACAATCCGCTCGTGTGTGGGCTTCAGCGGACTTTTTCAGCGGACAGTCTGGCGGACTAAGTCTTTCGGAATTTACGTAATTTTGTCCGTCCAAACTTGGTTTCAGCGGACAGTCCGCTCGTGTGTAGGCAAGTTGGACGGACTAAGTATGGCGCATGCTCAGAAAGGATTTACACGCCGAAGGTTGCATTGCAGTGTATTGGACGTCGAATTTCTAGTCCCGTCGTACGTGCCGTACACGTCATCGCGCAAGCTTTCGGCGGACTGTCTGCTCATCGTGTGTGGTCAAGTCCGTTCATTCGAAAGTTGGACGGACTGTCTGTCGGATTGTCTGACGAACTTAGTTGGCCAGACAATCCGCCCGTGTGTACGCGGCCTAAGGAGTCACATGACACCGGGGAGGGAAAATGGCTAATTGGGACAAATTTGGACATTTTCACTTAGGGGTGTGCTCACCTTGTTGTCAGCAGTTTAGACATTAATGGATGTGTGTTGAGTTATTTTGAGAGGACAGCAAATTTACACTGTTATACAAGCTGTATACTCACTATTTTACATTGTAGCAAAGTGCTATTTCTTGACAAATGAAAAGACATAATAAAATATTTACAAAAATGTGAGGGGTGTACTCACTTTTGTGAGATACTGTATGTTCTCTATGTAAACACCACATAAAGAACATATCTGTGCAAAATGAAAGTCTCTTATGCTTTCAAAATATTTTCCACTGGATGGATGATTATTCAAAGTGACTTAGTGCAGCAGCTGTCACTGTAGTGTCAATTGACACTAGAAAAATGTACAAATATAAAAAGAGAGTGCTATCAACCCAACGTAAATTGCTAAACATGTGTCTTAAAAACATAAAACATTAATATGATAAGTCACAAAATATAAAATAAAAACACAAAAAATCATATATACTTACATACATATACACACTTAGGGGGTTATTTACTAAAGGAAAATCCACTTTGCACTGCAAATGCACTTGGAAGTAAAGTCGCTGTAGATCCAAAGGGGACATGCAAGGAAAATAAAAAACAGTATTTTAGCTTGCACATGATTGGATAATAAAATCAGCAGAGCTTCCCCTCATTTCAGATCTACCCCTTAGATTTAGAGCAACTGCACTTTCAAGTGCACTTTCAGTGCAAAGTGGATTTATCTTTCGTAAATAACCCTCAGAGTGTCCAATAGATCATTGTTTCCAGTATATTAGTCACCAAATCTTCACTTAATGTACACTCCCATGCACCAATTATTTAAGTTCCCTGTGCAAACAGTTCACAAAAATGTGCTGTCCAGTAAGATATCAGTCCACCACTTGTGTGTGACTAAGGCCGCGTACACACGGGCGGATTGTCTGGCCAACTAAGTTCGTCAGACAATCCGACAGACAGTCCGTTCAAAATTTGCATGAACGGACTTGACCACACACGATGAGCAGACAGTCCGCTGAAAGCGTGCGTGATGACGTGTACAGCATGTACGACGGGACTAGAAAAACGACGTCCTATACACTGCAATGCAACCTTCGGCCGTGTAAATCCTTTCTGAGCATGCGCCATACTTAGTTCGTCCAACTTGCCTACACACGAGCGGACTGTCCGCTGAAACCAAGTTTGGACGGACAAAACCAAGTTTGAACGGACAAAATTTCGGAAATTCCGTAAGACTTTGTTCGTCAGACAGTCCGCTGAAAAAGTCCGCTGAAGCCCACACACGAGCGGATTGTCCGCTGAAACACGGTTCAGCGGACTAAGTTGGACAGACAATCTGCCCGTGTGTACGCGGCCTTACCCTTCGCCAACCAATGGTATAACAAGAAATATCATCAATAAATGCATAAATCCATCAATAGGGAACTTGGATGCTTCCACCACAAGGGTGTCTCTCCCAAGGGACTCTCATTCCACTCACATGAGCCTCAGACCATCATCATAATGTATCTCAGATAGGGAAGACAATGGTGATCTATTAGTGTATAAAATACCTCTGCGCCAACCACCTTGACAAGGAAAATGGAAGGATGCTGCAAACACTGAAGGGAGCTTAACCTACTCCCTGGGCAATATCGATTAAGTAGTTTTAGTGTTGCGCAAATGGGGAAATACAAGAAAGGAAGGGAGAGGGGGGGAGGGGGGGAGGGGGGAGAGAAAGGGGGAAGAAAAAAAGAAAAGGGGGAGGGAAAGAAAGGGCAGGGAGGGGGATGGGGAACAGATGAGTATGCAGGTAAAGGATAGAAGGGTAAAGGTCAAAGAGTGCTAGTGTAAAATTAAATGTGTCTGGGTGTGCACAAATCCTTGTTCAGTACGTGCTGAACTAAAATAAATGTTATAGGGTGGCAATAGAATATGGATTTTAATATAGTGCCATAAAAATAAAAACTCACAATATTGGATGAATGCCTGAAACACTAGACATACAAATCGTGAGTGCTGTGCAAAACTGCAATAAAATATGCTAACAGTAAATGAGTATATAACTTAAGGTGATAGTCCAAAATATATGACTAAAAGTGTACAGTGAGAATAATCACATAAGCACAATCCCATGTGACATGCCAAGTGAAAAAACACAGATATCAATCAATCCAATATAAAACAAAATACATATTCCATGCAGTGTTTTAAAGTGCAAATGGTGCTAGCAGCAAAAAAACGTTACAACACAGGTGAAATAGTAAACACATAAAAATAAGGTGCTGATAATCAGTCTGGGATATTCAGTCCTGTGGACGTGCTGTGTTCTAAGGGGAAGCACTAGCTTTGAACTTCAGTGACCCATGCAGGCATACATGTGCAGTGACTTAATCCTCCTATTTATCCAATACGTGGATGGATGTGCCCTTACCCCACGGCTGTGAGGTTACAGCCTTAATAATATAGGTGGATTGCTGGCTCCTGTTCCTGGGATTGGTATGCCTCACAAGATAAAGAGATAATGTCCCATAGTGTAGTATTTTAAACCAATTGAATTTTATTAAATATAGTGACAGGGTACTCACATTCTGAGTGAATAAAAACTGCAGTAATAGAGCAACAAGCAGAGTACCGAACGGTGCGTTCCAATGTCCTTCCTAGTGTCTCTCTCACTTCCTTCCTTGCGCATTCGTCACCGTCACGTGACTTCTTCAGGGAAATGAATAGAGAGAAAGGAGTTGTGTTTTTATGCTGATCGTTCGTACTTACGGCGGCCATTTTCTTGTAGACCGGAACCGGAAGTTCCGTGGCGGCCATTTTTGGTAAGATATGTCGCCGGAAATATACCAGCATTCATTAAATTGGAGGTATATCAAGCGAAGTTATACCAAGCCCAGGTTAGAGGGAGAGTGACACCAGGGGACTGATCAGCACCTGGAGATATATCGCTGGGCTCATATAAAATGCAGTGAAATACAATATTATATAAAAATACCCTTTTTAAATATGGGGAAATGGAAAATATAAAAAATAGTATGCCGCACCAAGATATATATAAAAACTATAAAATATAATGAGAGAGAGAATAAAAGTATATTTGCATCGATATGCATGCATAAAAATTAGAAATATATAAAAACACAGAAGCTATATTGGTTAAAAATTGATTTGTGTATGCAAAATAAAACATAGGAATAATATAACGCGCCAAGATAAAATGAGAGAAGAGAGTACAAATAAATTTGCGTCAATGTGCACTTGTATACATATAAAATCTGTAGGTTATGTTGAGGGGAGAGAGTATATATACGTTTTTACATCAGTGTGCACATAATTAGAGGAGGAGAGGTTTAGCCGGATTAATTATTACTTATAAAAATATTAATAAATATAAAAATATAAAAAATATATAATGACTTTAGAGATTAGATAAAGCATTCATAAGAGGTAAAAGTAAAAACAATGGTTAAAATATAGTGGGAGGAGTCTAATGAAAAAACATATATGTATTAAAAATCGCTGATGAAACAGTTCAGGTCAAACTCTATATTTAACCCTTGAGGGGCAAAAGTGTCTAAGGTAAAAATCCACTTCGATTCCAATTGGCTTAATGTTCTAACTTTGTGTCCTCCGTGCCAATGTTTGGTGTAAGGTTCTATGCCCCAAAATTTTAATTGGGATGGATCTTTGTTGTGGACAGCAGCAAAGTGCCTTGATACACTATGCTTGTCAAAGCCTTTTGAGATGTTCTTTACATGTTCCTTCAGACGAACTCTAAGGGGTCTTTTTGTGCGGCCCACGTACTGGAGGCCGCAATTGCACTCCAGTGCGTAGACCGCTCCCTCAGTGTTGCAACTTATAAAATCTCTTATCTCATATGTGTTTCCGGTAGTTGTAGATGTGAACTCCTTTCGTTTCTTATTCTGGCATCCCGTTTTTAAACAAGCATAACATCTTCTACAAGGAAAGAAACCTTTTCCAGTGAAAAATGAAGTTATTTTTGGGGGGATCCGGGACATTTTTTACTAGCTTGTCTCGAATAGTCGGAGCCCGCCTATATATAAATTTAGGTTTTGAAGGGAGTATCTGTTGTAGCTGTTGGTCTGCTAGTAAGATATTCCAATTTCGTCTAATGATTTTCTCCACTTCTTTAAATTGGGAACTATAGTCGAGGATAATTGGTACTGCATCGTCTTTAGGTATATGTTTCGGTTTATCTTCTAGTAGTGTTTTTCGGTCTATCTCCGCAACTTCCATGATCTTTTTATTGATAAATTTATTGTCATATCCCTTTTCCAAGAATTTATCTCTCAGGGTTTCTGCCTGTACTTTGAAAATTCGATCATCAGTGCAGTTCCGCTTTAGTCGCATTAATTGTCCTTTGGGTATATTGAACAGCCAGTTGTTATGGTGGCAACTTCCTATTGGAAGATAGCTGTTCCTGTCTACCTCTTTGAAGTGTGTTTGGGAGGCAATTTTGTTGTCATTCTGTGTAATTTCCAAATCTAGAAATTTAATATTCTTATCGCTGATCTCCCATGTTAGTTGGATATTTCTGTTATTGGTATTCAGGCCTTCTAGGAAGTTGATGAGTGATTCCTTCTTACCCTTCCATATTATTATTATGTCATCAATATACCTCTTGTATAGATGTAAGTCTTCTGGGATGTTTTTTAGTGCCTCTTCTTCTTCCCATTGCGCCATAAATAGGCCCGCCACACTCGGGGCAAATTTGACTCCCATAGCCACCCCTGTTTTTTGGAAAAAGTAATTGCGGTTGTACCAAAAATAGCTATTTTTCAAAGTAAAATCCTGGCATTTTATTATATATTTCCTCTGACTACATGGTAAGGTTGTGTATTTCCTCAGTCCCCATTTTACTGCCTCACATGCCTGGTGATGTAAAATGACTGTGTATAAAGAAGCTACATCTGCTGTGGCCAAAAGCCACGGTTCTTCATTGGCAGGGAGATTGTCTAGTATTTGTAGAATTTGTTTAGTGTCCCTTAAGTATGCTTGTGTCTTCTGGACTGCGGGTTGTAAATAAAAGTCGATGTATTGTCCCATGCGCGATGTTAATGAATCTATCCCATTGACTATTGGTCTTGGTGGGGGATTACTCTGGTCTTTATGTATTTTCGGGACTGTATATATAATGGGAGTACGACACGATTCCGGTATGAGATATTTTGCTTCTTTCTTAGTCAAGATCTCTCTTTTAAGACCCAAGTGGACTACTTGTTCTAGTGCCTTTCTGCATCTGAACATAGGGTTACTTGGTAGACGTGTGTATGTATTTTCATCTTCTAATAATTTTTCCATACTTAAATTGTATTGTTCCTTGGAGAGGATCACAATTCCTCCCCCTTTATCTGCTGGCCGGATTACCAGGTCTTTTCTTTTTGTTAGTTTCCGAATTCCACTCTTGATGTGTTTGGGGTCTTCTTTCTTTCTAATTTTTAGAGACTTTAATTCGTCTGTTACAATTCTCTTAAACACATCGATGTGTTTATTATCTTTTGCTGGTGGATTGAAGGTAGATTTATTCCTCAAGGTGCTATGTAGGGTATTGTCATTAGTGTGGGATATTTTGGTTTTACAAGGGTTACTGGCAATGTATTTCTTGATGTTGAGTTTCCTTATGTACTTCTGAATGCCTATATATGTCTGAAATTTATCTAAGTTTTTTATGGGGGCATATTTGAGAAACTTGTCTAATGTACCAATTTCCTCATGTGTAAGTTGTTTCCCACTAAGATTAAAAATGCCTCCTCCTTTCACTCTCTTTTTCTTTTGTACTCTCTTCCCTCCTCTTCGTCCTCTCTTCTTTCTGGAGTGTGTCTTACGTATCTCATTTCTTCGGCATTTCTTACTGGGTGGTTTTCCCTGCCCCGTTCCAAAAAAGACCTGTCATGTTCTGTATTTGAGTATTGTCGTCTGTCAGGTCTATCTTCCTCTGGTCTGTTTAATAGGGGCGCATAATAGTTATAAGTTCGGATTGGACTCCTCTCGTGCAGTCTATATGAACTATGTGGTTGTGGACCTCTGCTATCTCCATCTCTTCTCTCGTAGTTGTGCGTTTGAGTTGGGCTCCTCTCATATGGTCTGTACAGCCCTTGTGTTTGTGGTCCTCTACCATCTCCATCTCTTCTATCATATTGGTGTTGGTGTTCTGGGCTTCTCGCTCTTAGTCTATTTGTATCTTGTGGGCGATCCCTGTTGTGATAAGGTGTCCCCCTGTGTGTTTGTGGGTATCTTCTTTCATCTCTCTGTTCGTATGGGGGCCTCTGTTCATATACAGGTTTTTGTTTATAATTATTCTTCCTAAAGTTTTTCCAAAATGGCTTTTTCCAGCCATTTCTTGGGGTCCGTTCCTGTTGGTATCTTCTTTCGTTATTATACGGTGTATATTGTTGGTAAGTAGCATGTCTTTCATCATATCTTTGATGTTCTGTAGTTTCCCCTCTGTGATTTTGATGGTCATCTTGAGGTAGATGTTGTGTGTCATTTCTGCTTGGTTGAGGGGGGTGAACTCTCACTGTTTTCTCTGGTGTTGAGTACGTAGATATTGGGTCTGCTTGGTTATGCTGGTTCTGCCATTTAAAAGTATGATCCGTTTTAAAATCGTTTATGTCCCTGGTGTATGTTTTACTTTTTTTCTGTTGGACTTCTTTATCCCTTTTAGTGAGATCCTTGTTCAATTGTGATGTAAGAGTGAGGAATTCAGCCTTATCCTTCCAGGGTTCCAGATCCCTTTTAATCTGAGAGATCAATTCCTCTATTAATCGCAATTTCTTCTTCTTTCTTTCTAATAGGAAGGCAAGTAGTTCTAAGCCTTTCTCATTGAAGAACTTGAACCATTCATTGATGGATTCCTGATCCATGAGTCCATCATTAGGGGTTATGTCCCATCTTAGTCTTCTTGGGACAATACTGTCTTTCATGTATTGTTCAAAGGTTACTATATCCCACCATAGATTAACTTTCTTCTCCATAGCATGGCCCAATCTCCTCATTAGGCTCTCCAGGTCATTGCTTTTTTTGCTAGGGATGGTGGTACTAAAAATTTCCTCCAGATTAATTTGTCGTTTATCCAAGAATGAAAATATGTCCATGGTGGCAGCAAAGGTGGGGAGGAAAAGTGGGGAGCAAATAATTAGTGTATAAAATACCTCTGCGCCAACCACCTTGACAAGGAAAATGGAAGGATGCTGCAAACACTGAAGGGAGCTTAACCTACTCCCTGGGCAATATCGATTAAGTAGTTTTAGTGTTGCGCAAATGGGGAAATACAAGAAAGGAAGGGAGAGGGGGGAAGGGGGGGAGGGGGGAGAGAAAGGGGGAAGAAAAAAAGAAAAGGGGGAGGGAAAGAAAGGGCAGGGAGGGGGATGGGGAACAGATGAGTATGCAGGTAAAGGATAGAAGGGTAAAGGTCAAAGAGTGCTAGTGTAAAATTAAATGTGTCTGGGTGTGCACAAATCCTTGTTCAGTACGTGCTGAACTAAAATAAATGTTATAGGGTGGCAATAGAATATGGATTTTAATATAGTGCCATAAAAATAAAAACTCACAATATTGGATGAATGCCTGAAACACTAGACATACAAATCGTGAGTGCTGTGCAAAACTGCAATAAAATATGCTAACAGTAAATGAATATATAACTTAAGGTGATAGTCCAAAATATATGACTAGAAGTGTACAGTGAGAATAATCACATAAGCACAATCCCATGTGACATGCCAAGTGAAAAAACACAGATATCAATCAATCCAATATAAAACAAAATACATATTCCATGCAGTGTTTTAAAGTGCAAATGGTGCTAGCAGCAAAAAAACGTTACAACACAGGTGAAATAGTAAACACATAAAAATAAGGTGCTGATAATCAGTCTGGGATATTCAGTCCTGTGGACGTGCTGTGTTCTAAGGGGAAGCACTAGCTTTGAACTTCAGTGACCCATGCAGGCATACATGTGCAGTGACTTAATCCTCCTATTTATCCAATACGTGGATGGATGTGCCCTTACCCCACGGCTGTGAGGTTACAGCCTTAATAATATAGGTGGATTGCTGGCTCCTGTTCCTGGGATTGGTATGCCTCACAAGATAAAGATGTGTTTTTATGCTGATCGTTCGTACTTACGGCGGCCATTTTCTTGTAGACCGGAACCGGAAGTTCCGTGGCGGCCATTTTTGGTAAGATATGTCGCCGGAAATATACCAGCATTCATTAAATTGGAGGTATATCAAGCGAAGTTATACCAAGCCCAGGTTAGAGGGAGAGTGACACCAGGGGACTGATCAGCACCTTGAGATATATCGCTGGGCTCATATAAAATGCAGTGAAATACAATATTATATAAAAATACCCTTTTTAAATATGTGGAAATGGAAAATATAAAAAATAGTATGCCGCACCAAGATATATATAAAAACTATAAAATATAATGAGAGAGAGAATAAAAGTATATTTGCATCGATATGCATGCATAAAAATTAGAAATATATAAAAACACAGAAGCTATATTGGTTAAAAATTGATTTGTGTATGCAAAATAAAACATAGGAATAATATAACGCGCCAAGATAAAATGAGAGAAGAGAGTACAAATAAATTTGCGTCAATGTGCACTTGTATACATATAAAATCTGTAGGTTATGTTGAGGGGAGAGAGTATATATACGTTTTTACATCAGTGTGCACATAATTAGAGGAGGAGAGGTTTATCCGGATTAATTATTACTTATAAAAATATTAATAAATATAAAAATATAAAAAATATATAATGACTTTAGAGATTAGATAAAGCATTCATAAGAGGTAAAAGTAAAAACAATGGTTAAAATATAGTGGGAGGAGTCTAATGAAAAAACATATATGTATTAAAAATCGCTGATGAAACAGTTCAGGTCAAACTCTATATTTAACCCTTGAGGGGCAAAAGTGTCTAAGGTAAAAATCCACTTTGATTCCAATTGGCTTAATGTTCTAACTTTGTGTCCTCCGTGCCAATGTTTGGTGTAAGGTTCTATGCCCCAAAATTTTAATTGGGATGGATCTTTGTTGTGGACAGCAGCAAAGTGCCTTGATACACTATGCTTGTCAAAGCCTTTTGAGATGTTCTTTACATGTTCCTTCAGACGAACTCTAAGGGGTCTTTTTGTGCGGCCCACGTACTGGAGGCCGCAATTGCACTCCAGTGCGTAGACCGCTCCCTCAGTGTTGCAACTTATAAAATCTCTTATCTCATATGTGTTTCCGGTAGTTGTAGATGTGAACTCCTTTCGTTACTTATTCTGGCATCCCGTTTTTAAACAAGCATAACATCTTCTACAAGGAAAGAAACCTTTTCCAGTGAAAAATGAAAAGTTATTTTTGGGGGGATCCGGGACATTTTTTACTAGCTTGTCTCGAATAGTCGGAGCCCGCCTATATATAAATTTAGGTTTTGAAGGGAGTATCTGTTGTAGCTGTTGGTCTGCTAGTAAGATATTCCAATTTCGTCTAATGATTTTCTCCACTTCTTTAAATTGGGAACTATAGTCGAGGATAATTGGTACTGCATCGTCTTTAGGTATATGTTTCGGTTTATCTTCTAGTAGTGTTTTTCGGTCTATCTCCGCAACTTCCATGATCTTTTTATTGATAAATTTATTGTCATATCCCTTTTCCAAGAATTTATCTCTCAGGGTTTCTGCCTGTACTTTGAAAATTCGATCATCAGTGCAGTTCCGCTTTAGTCGCATTAATTGTCCTTTGGGTATATTGAACAGCCAGTTGTTATGGTGGCAACTTCCTATTGGAAGATAGCTGTTCCTGTCTACCTCTTTGAAGTGTGTTTGGGAGGCAATTTTGTTGTCATTCTGTGTAATTTCCAAATCTAGAAATGTAATATTCTTATCGCTGATCTCCCATGTTAGTTGGATATTTCTGTTATTGGTATTCAGGCCTTCTAGGAAGTTGATGAGTGATTCCTTCTTACCCTTCCATATTATTATTATGTCATCAATATACCTCTTGTATAGATGTAAGTCTTCTGGGATGTTTTTTAGTGCCTCTTCTTCTTCCCATTGCGCCATAAATAGGCCCGCCACACTCGGGGCAAATTTGACTCCCATAGCCACCCCTGTTTTTTGGAAAAAGTAATTGCGGTTGTACCAAAAATAGCTATTTTTCAAAGTAAAATCCTGGCATTTTATTATATATTTTCTCTGTCTACATGGTAAGGTTGTGTATTTCCTCAGTCCCCATTTTACTGCCTCACATGCCTGGTGATGTAAAATGACTGTGTATAAAGAAGCTACATCTGCTGTGGCCAAAAGCCACGGTTCTTCATTGGCAGGGAGATTGTCTAGTATTTGTAGAATTTGTTTAGTGTCCCTTAAGTATGCTTGTGTCTTCTGGACTGCGGGTTGTAAATAAAAGTCGATGTATTGTCCCATGCGCGATGTTAATGAATCTATCCCATTGACTATTGGTCTTGGTGGGGGATTACTCTGGTCTTTATGTATTTTCGGGACTGTATATATAATGGGAGTACGACACGATTCCGGTATGAGATATTTTGCTTCTTTCTTAGTCAAGATCTCTCTTTTAAGACCCAAGTGGACTACTTGTTCTAGTGCCTTTCTGCATCTGAACATAGGGTTACTTGGTAGACGTGTGTATGTATTTTCATCTTCTAATAATTTTTCCATACTTAAATTGTATTGTTCCTTGGAGAGGATCACAATTCCTCCCCCTTTATCTGCTGGCCGGATTACCAGGTCTTTTCTTTTTGTTAGTTTCCGAATTCCACTCTTGATGTGTTTGGGGTCTTCTTTCTTTCTAATTTTTAGAGACTTTAATTCGTCTGTTACAATTCTCTTAAACACATCGATGTGTTTATTATCTTTAAAGGGGGGGAGGGGGGAGAGAAAGGGGGAAGAAAAAAAGAAAAGGGGGAGGGAAAGAAAGGGCAGGGAGGGGGATGGGGAACAGATGAGTATGCAGGTAAAGGATAGAAGGGTAAAGGTCAAAGAGTGCTAGTGTAAAATTAAATGTGTCTGGGTGTGCACAAATCCTTGTTCAGTACGTGCTGAACTAAAATAAATGTTATAGGGTGGCAATAGAATATGGATTTTAATATAGTGCCATAAAAATAAAAACTCACAATATTGGATGAATGCCTGAAACACTAGACATACAAATCGTGAGTGCTGTGCAAAACTGCAATAAAATATGCTAACAGTAAATGAATATATAACTTAAGGTGATAGTCCAAAATATATGACTAAAAGTGTACAGTGAGAATAATCACATAAGCACAATCCCATGTGACATGCCAAGTGAAAAAACACAGATATCAATCAATCCAATATAAAACAAAATACATATTCCATGCAGTGTTTTAAAGTGCAAATGGTGCTAGCAGCAAAAAAACGTTACAACACAGGTGAAATAGTAAACACATAAAAATAAGGTGCTGATAATCAGTCTGGGATATTCAGTCCTGTGGACGTGCTGTGTTCTAAGGGGAAGCACTAGCTTTGAACTTCAGTGACCCATGCAGGCATACATGTGCAGTGACTTAATCCTCCTATTTATCCAATACGTGGATGGATGTGCCCTTACCCCACGGCTGTGAGGTTACAGCCTTAATAATATAGGTGGATTGCTGGCTCCTGTTCCTGGGATTGGTATGCCTCACAAGATAAAGAGATAATGTCCCATAGTGTAGTATTTTAAACCAATTGAATTTTATTAAATATAGTGACAGGGTACTCACATTCTGAGTGAATAAATACTGCAGTAATAGAGCAACAAGCAGAGTACCGAACGGTGCGTTCCAATGTCCTTCCTAGTGTCTCTCTCACTTCCTTCCTTGCGCATTCGTCACCGTCACGTGACTTCTTCAGGGAAATGAATAGAGAGAAAGGAGTTGTGTTTTTATGCTGATCGTTCGTACTTACGGCGGCCATTTTCTTGTAGACCGGAACCGGAAGTTCCGTGGCGGCCATTTTTGGTAAGATATGTCGCCGGAAATATACCAGCATTCATTAAATTGGAGGTATATCAAGCGAAGTTATACCAAGCCCAGGTTAGAGGGAGAGTGACACCAGGGGACTAATCAGCACCTTGAGATATATCGCTGGGCTCATATAAAATGCAGTGAAATACAATATTATATAAAAATACCCTTTTAAATATGTGGAAATGGAAAATATAAAAAATAGTATGCCGCACCAAGATATATATAAAAACTATAAAATATAATGAGAGAGAGAATAAAAGTATATTTGCATCGATATGCATGCATAAAAATTAGAAATATATAAAAACACAGAAGCTATATTGGTTAAAAATTGATTTGTGTATGCAAAATAAAACATAGGAATAATATAACGCGCCAAGATAAAATGAGAGAAGAGAGTACAAATAAATTTGCGTCAATGTGCACTTGTATACATATAAAATCTGTAGGTTATGTTGAGGGGAGAGAGTATATATATGTTTTTACATCAGTGTGCACATAATTAGAGGAGGAGAGGTTTATCCGGATTAATTATTACTTATAAAAATATTAATAAATATAAAAATATAAAAAATATATAATGACTTTAGAGATTAGATAAAGCATTCATAAGAGGTAAAAGTAAAAACAATGGTTAAAATATAGTGGGAGGAGTCTAGTGAAAAAACATATATGTATTAAAAATCGCTGATGAAACAGTTCAGGTCAAACTCTATATTTAACCCTTGAGGGGCAAAAGTGTCTAAGGTAAAAATCCACTTCGATTCCAATTGGCTTAATGTTCTAACTTTGTGTCCTCCGTGCCAATGTTTGGTGTAAGGTTCTATGCCCCAAAATTTTAATTGGGATGGATCTTTGTTGTGGACAGCAGCAAAGTGCCTTGATACACTATGCTTGTCAAAGCCTTTTGAGATGTTCTTTACATGTTCCTTCACACGAACTCTAAGGGGTCTTTTTGTGCGGCCCACGTACTGGAGGCCGCAATTGCACTCCAGTGCGTAGACCGCTCCCTCAGTGTTGCAACTTATAAAATCTCTTATCTCATATGTGTTTCCGGTAGTTGTAGATGTGAACTCCTTTCGTTTCTTATTCTGGCATCCCGTTTTTAAACAAGCATAACATCTTCTACAAGGAAAGAAACCTTTTCCAGTGAAAAATGAAAAGTTATTTTTGGGGGGATCCGGGACATTTTTTACTAGCTTGTCTCGAATAGTCGGAGCCCGCCTATATATAAATTTAGGTTTTGAAGGGAGTATCTGTTGTAGCTGTTAGTCTGCTAGTAAGATATTCCAATTTTGTCTAATGATTTTCTCCACTTCTTTAAATTGGGAACTATAATCGAGGATAATTGGTACTGCATCGTCTTTAGGTATATGTTTTTCGGTTTATCTTCTAGTAGTGTTTTTCGGTCTATCTCCGCAACTTCCATGATCTTTTTATTGATAAATTTATTGTCATATCCCTTTTCCAAGAATTTATCTCTCAGGGTTTCTGCCTGTACTTTGAAAATTCGATCATCAGTGCAGTTCCGCTTTAGTCGCATTAATTGTCCTTTGGGTATATTGAACAGCCAGTTGTTATGGTGGCAACTTCCTATTGGAAGATAGCTGTTCCTGTCTACCTCTTTGAAGTGTGTTTGGGAGGCAATTTTGTTGTCATTCTGTGTAATTTCCAAATCTAGAAATTTAATATTCTTATCGCTGATCTCCCATGTTAGTTGGATATTTCTGTTATTGGTATTCAGGCCTTCTAGGAAGTTGATGAGTGATTCCTTCTTACCCTTCCATATTATTATTATGTCATCAATATACCTCTTGTATAGATGTAAGTCTTCTGGGATGTTTTTTAGTGCCTCTTCTTCTTCCCATTGCGCCATAAATAGGCCCGCCACACTCGGGGCAAATTTGACTCCCATAGCCACCCCTGTTTTTTGGAAAAAGTAATTGCGGTTGTACCAAAAATAGCTATTTTTCAAAGTAAAATCCAGGCATTTTATTATATATTTCCTCTGACTACATGGTAAGGTTGTGTATTTCCTCAGTCCCCATTTTACTGCCTCACATGCCTGGTGATGTAAAATGACTGTGTATAAAGAAGCTACATCTGCTGTGGCCAAAAGCCACGGTTCTTCATTGGCAGGGAGATTGTCTAGTATTTGTAGAATTTGTTTAGTGTCCCTTAAGTATGCTTGAGTCTTCTGGACTGCGGCTTGTAAATAAAAGTCGATGTATTGTCCCATGCGCGATGTTAATGAATCTATCCCATTGACTATTGGTCTTGGTGGGGGATTACTCTGGTCTTTATGTATTTTCGGGACTGTATATATAATGGGAGTACGACACGATTCCGGTATGAGATATTTTGCTTCTTTCTTAGTCAAGATCTCTCTTTTAAGACCCAAGTGGACTACTTGTTCTAGTGCCTTTCTGCATCTGAACATAGGGTTACTTGGTAGACGTGTGTATGTATTTTCATCTTCTAATAATTTTTCCATACTTAAATTGTATTGTTCCTTGGAGAGGATCACAATTCCTCCCCCTTTATCTGCTGGCCGGATTACCAGGTCTTTTCTTTTTGTTAGTTTCCGAATTCCACTCTTGATGTGTTTGGGGTCTTCTTTCTTTCTAATTTTTAGAGACTTTAATTCGTCTGTTACAATTCTCTTAAACACATCGATGTGTTTATTATCTTTTGCTGGTGGATTGAAGGTAGATTTATTCCTCAAGGTGCTATGTAGGGTATTGTCATTAGTGTGGGATATTTTGGTTTTACAAGAGTTACTGGCAATGTATTTCTTGATGTTGAGTTTCCTTATGTACTTCTGAATGCCTATATATGTCTGAAATGTATCTAAGTTTTTTATGGGGGCATATTTGAGAAACTTGTCTAATGTACCAATTTCCTCATGTGTAAGTTGTTTCCCACTAAGATTAAAAATGCCTCCTCCTTTCACTCTCTTTTTCTTTTGTACTCTCTTCCCTCCTCTTCGTCCTCTCTTCTTTCTGGAGTGTGTCTTACGTATCTCATTTCTTCGGCATTTCTTACCGGGTGGTTTTCCCTGCCCCGTTCCAAAAAAGACCTGTCATGTTCTGTATCTGAGTATTGTCGTCTGTCAGGTCTATCTTCCTCTGGTCTGTTTAATAGGGGTGCATAATAGTTATAAGTTCGGATTGGACTCCTCTCGTGCGGTCTATATGAACTATGTGGTTGTGGACCTCTGCTATCTCCATCTCTTCTCTCGTAGTTGTGCGTTCGAGTTGGGCTTTCTCTCATATGGTCTGTACAGCACTTGTGTTTGTGGTCCTCTACCATCTCCATCTCTTCTATCATATTGGTGTTGGTGTTCTGGGCTTCTCGCTCTTAGTCTATTTGTATCTTGTGGGCGATCCCTGTTGTGATAAGGTGTCCCCCTGTGTGTTTGTGGGTATCTTCTTTCATCTCTCTGTTCGTATGGGGGCCTCTGTTCATATACAGGTTTTTGTTTATAATTATTCTTCCTAAAGTTTTTCCAAAATGGCTTTTTCCAGCCATTTCTTGGGGTCCGTTCCTGTTGGTATCTTCTTTCGTTATTATACGGTGTATATTGTTGGTAAGTAGCATGTCTTTTTTGGAACGGGGCAGGGAAAACCACCCGGTAAGAAATGCCGAAGAAATGAGATATGTAAGACACACCCCAGAAAGAAGAGAGGACGAAGAGGAGGGAAGAGAGTACAAAAGAAAAAGAGAGTGAAAGGAGGAGGCATTTTTAATCTTAGTGGGAAACAACTTACACATGAGGAAATTGGTACATTAGACAAGGGTCTCAAATATGCCCCCATAAAAAACTTAGATAAATTTCAGACATATATAGGCATTCAGAAGTACATAAGGAAACTCAACATCAAGAAACACATTGCCAGTAACCCTTGTAAAACCAAAATATCCCACACTAATGACAATACCCTACATAGCACCTTGAGGAATAAATCTACCTTCAATCCACCAGCAAAAGATAATAAACACATCGATGTGTTTAAGAGAATTGTAACAGACGAATTAAAGTCTCTAAAAATTAGAAAGAAAGAAGACCCCAAACACATCAAGAGTGGAATTCGGAAACTAACAAAAAGAAAAGACCTGGTAATCCGGCCAGCAGATAAAGGGGGAGGAATTGTGATCCTCTCCAAGGAACAATACAATTTAAGTATGGAAAAATTATTAGAAGATGAAAATACATACACACGTCTACCAAGTAACCCTATGTTCAGATGCAGAAAGGCACTAGAACAAGTAGTCCACTTGGGTCTTAAAAGAGAGATCTTGACTAAGAAAGAAGCAAAATATCTCATACCGGAATCGTGTCGTACTCCCATTATATATACAGTCCCAAAGATACATAAAGACCAGAGTAATCCCCCACCAAGACCAATAGTCAATGGGATAGATTCATTAACATCGCGCATGGGACAATACATCGACTTTTATTTACAACCCGCAGTCCAGAAGACACAAGCATACTTAAGGGACACTAAACAAATTCTACAAATACTAGACAATCTCCCTGCCAATGAAGAACCGTGGCTTTTGGCCACAGCAGATGTAGCTTCTTTATACACAGTAATTTTACATCACCAGGCATGTGAGGCAGTAAAATGGGGACTGAGGAAATACACAACCTTACCATGTAGTCAGAGGAAATATATAATAAAATGCCTGGATTTTACTTTGAAAAATAGCTATTTTTGGTACAACCGCAATTACTTTTTCCAAAAAACAGGGGTGGCTATGGGAGCCAAATTTGCCCAGAGTGTGGCGGGCCTATTTATGGCGCAATTGGAAGAAGAAGAGGCACTAAAAAACATCCCAGAAGACTTACATCTATACAAGAGGTATATTGATGACATAATAATAATATGGAAGGGTAAGAAGGAATCACTCATCAACTTCCTAGAAGGCCTGAATACCAATAACAGAAATATCCAACTAACATGGGAGATCAGCGATAAGAATATTAAATTTCTAGATTTGGAAATTACACAGAATGACAACAAAATTTCCTCCCAAACACACTTCAAAGAGGTAGACAGGAACAGCTATCTTCCAATAGGAAGTTGCCACCATAACAACTGGCTGTTCAATATACCCAAAGGACAATTAGTGCGAATAAAGCGGAACTGCACTGATGATCGAATTTTCAAAGTACAGGCAGAAACCCTGAGAGATAAATTCTTGGAAAAAGGATATGACAATAAATTTATCAATAAAAAGATCATGGAAGTTGCGGAGATAGACCGAAAAACACTACTAGAAGATAAACCGAAACATATACCTAAAGACGATGCAGTACCAATTATCCTCGACTATAGTTCCCAATTTAAAGAAGTGGAGAAAATCATTAGACGAAATTGGAATATCTTACTAGCAGACCAACAGCTACAACAGATACTCCCTTCAAAACCTAAATTTATATATAGGCGGGCTCCGACTATTCGAGACAAGCTAGTAAAAAATGTCCCGGATCCCCCCAAAAATAACTTTTCATTTTTCACTGGAAAAGGTTTCTTTCCTTGTAGAAGATGTTATGCTTGTTTAAAAACGGGATGCCAGAATAAGAAACGAAAGGAGTTCACATCTACAACTACCGGAAACACATATGAGATAAGAGATTTTATAAGTTGCAACACTGAGGGAGCGGTCTACGCACTGGAGTGCAATTGCGGCCTCCAGTACGTGGGCCGCACAAAAAGACCCCTTAGAGTTCGTCTGAAGGAACATGTAAAGAACATCTCAAAAGGCTTTGACAAGCATAGTGTATCAAGGCACTTTGCTGCTGTCCACAACAAAGATCCATCCCAATTAAAATTTTGGGGCATAGAACCTTACACCAAACATTGGCGCGGAGGACACAAAGTTAGAACATTAAGCCAATTGGAATCGAAGTGGATTTTTACCTTAGACACTTTTGCCCCTCAAGGGTTAAATATAGAGTTTGACCTGAACTGTTTCATCAGCGATTTTTAATACATATATGTTTTTTCATTAGACTCCTCCCACTATATTTTAACCATTGTTTTTACTTTTACCTCTTATGAATGCTTTATCTAATCTCTAAAGTCATTATATATTTTTTATATTTTTATATTTATTAATATTTTTATAAGTAATAATTAATCCGGATAAACCTCTCCTCCTCTAATTATGTGCACACTGATGTAAAAACGTATATATACTCTCTCCCCTCAACATAACCTACAGATTTTATATGTATACAAGTGCACATTGACGCAAATTTATTTGTACTCTCTTCTCTCATTTTATCTTGGCGCGTTATATTATTCCTATGTTTTATTTTGCATACACAAATCAATTTTTAACCAATATAGCTTCTGTGTTTTTATATATTTCTAATTTTTATGCATGCATATCGATGCAAATATACTTTTATTCTCTCTCTCATTATATTTTATAGTTTTTATATATATCTTGGTGCGGCATACTATTTTTTATATTTTCCATTTCCACATATTTAAAAGGGTATTTTTATATAATATTGTATTTCACTGCATTTTATATGAGCCCAGCGATATATCTCAAGGTGCTGATTAGTCCCCTGGTGTCACTCTCCCTCTAACCTGGGCTTGGTATAACTTCGCTTGATATACCTCCAATTTAATGAATGCTGGTATATTTCCGGCGACATATCTTACCAAAAATGGCCGCCACGGAACTTCCGGTTCCGGTCTACAAGAAAATGGCCGCCGTAAGTACGAACGATCAGCATAAAAACACAACTCCTTTCTCTCTATTCATTTCCCTGAAGAAGTCACGTGACGGTGACGAATGCGCAAGGAAGGAAGTGAGAGAGACACTAGGAAGGACATTGGAACGCACCGTTCGGTACTCTGCTTGTTGCTCTATTACTGCAGTTTTTATTCACTCAGAATGTGAGTACCCTGTCACTATATTTAATAAAATTCAATTGGTTTAAACTACTACTCTATGGGACATTATCTCTTTATCTTGTGAGGCATACCTATCCCAGGAACAGGAGCCAGCTATCCACCTATATTATTAAGGCTGTAACCTCACAGCCTGTAGGTAAGGGCACATCCATCCACGTATTGGATAAATAGGAGGATTAAGTCACTGCACATGTATGCCTGCATGGGTCACTGAAGTTCAAAGCTAGTGCTTCCCCTTAGAACACAGCACGTCCACAGGACTGAATATCCCAGACTGATTATCAGCACCTTATTTTTATGTGTTTACTATTTCACCTGTGTTGTAACGTTTTTTTGCTGCTAGCACCATTTGCACTTTAAAATACTGCATGGAATATGTATTTTGTTTTATATTGGATTGATTGATATCTGTGTTTTTTCACTTGGCATGTCACATGGGATTGTGCTTATGTGATTATTCTCACTGTACACTTTTAGTCATATATTTTGGACTATCACCTTAAGTTATATATTCATTTACTGTTAGCATATTTTATTGCAGTTTTGCACAGCACTCACGATTTGTATGTCTAGTGTTTCAGGCATTCATCCAATATTGTGAGTTTTTATTTTTATGGCACTATATTAGGATCCATATTCGATTGCCACCCTATAACATTTATTTTAGTTCAGCACGTACTGAACAAGGATTTGTACACACCCAGACACATTTAATTTTACACTAGCACTCTTTGGCCTTTACCCTTCTATCCTTTACCTGCATACTCATCTGTTCCCCATCCCCCTCCCTGCCCTTTCTTTCCCTCCCCCTTTTCTTTTTTTCCTCCCCCTTTCTCTCCCCCCTTCCCCCCCCCTCCCCCTCTCCCCCCCTCTCCCTTCCTTTCATGTATTTCCCCATTTGCGCAACACTAAAACTACTTAATGGTGATCTATATCACGTAAAACCTTCTAATTTATTTTAAAAAATATATACAAATGCACTTACATCATGTAGTGCGATCCCCTGCACTAAGAACACAGGCCTAAGTTAAAAAGTGCTGGGTCGGCTTCAGCTGCAAGCAGCCTGGCTGTGAGGGGGCCTCGGCGTGCGTGGTGACGTCACGTCTCAGCAAAGCCCACCATAAGCCTTTTGTTTCCCAACATCTTACAGTAACGGTTTCCATCTTTAATTGCCTGTGTTTGTGACAGGTTTACTTTAATAATATAATCTGTCTATTGAAAAAATCTCCAACAAGGGATCAGAGTATCTTCGTAGTGGTGCAAAATAGTATTCTCTATACAGTGACACGCATCTGCAGGATATATAAAAATCAGTAGGACAATCAAGTAAAGACATACGACTAATGCCCCATACACACGGTCGGAAATTTAGACGGAAAAAGTCAGATTGGATTATGTTGTCGGAAAATCCGATCGTGTGTGCGCTCTATTAGTGTTTTTTAGTTGGAATTTCCGATGGAAAACGTTTGAGAGCTGGATCTAAAATTTTCCGGCAACAAAATCTGATCTGACTTTTTCCGATCGTGTGTAGAGAATTCCGACACACAAAGTGCCACGCATGCTCAGAAATCATTTGGATACAAAAGCTATTGGCTACTGGCCTTTACGCAGTCCCGTTGTACGTTTTGTGCGTCACCTCATTCCGAACGATTGGATTTTCCGACAACTTTGTGTGACCGTGTGTATGCAAGACAAGTTTCGGCCAAAATCCGTCGGAAAAAATCAGATGGATTTTGTGGTTGGAAAAAATCAGATGGATTTTGTGGTTGTGTGTATGGGGCATTGGAAGCACACGTATTGTATAGCAATATACTATAAATGTTATGTGGCATATCTCAAATTAAGTGTAAGCCTCTGTACACACGGTCGGAGATTTCCACAACCAAATCCGTCGGATTTTGCTCATCGGATTCTGTCCGTCGGATCTTGTCCGAAACTGTTGCATACACACGGTCGGACAAAGTTGGCGAAAAATCCGATCTTTCAGAACGTGATGACGTACTTTTGTTACGATGGGACTACATTCAGGCTAGTAGCCAATAGCTTTGATGTAGGAATTTGATCTGAGCATGAGTGGCAACTTGGTCCGATCAAAATTCTCTACACATGATCGGAGTATGTCCAACCGGCCCAGTTGGTCGGGAAATATTTCCAACATGTTGGAAAATTGGGTCCGACGGATATTCCGACGGAATCAATCCGATGCATACCACACACAGTCGGATTATCCGACGACACGCTCCGACCGCGTGTACAAGGGCTAAGACATCTGTAGGACAGTAAACAGGGAGAAGAAGTCAGAAAGGGATTATCCAAGGTCTCGCTAATCCGATACCAGATATTGAATCCAACGGGTTTACTATAATATTAAATTGTAACCCCAGATAAAATACGCTACAAAAGTAATTAATAAATTAATCTGGCCTAACAGATTGTTAGGGTAAAAAAAAAAAAATAGGATAAAAAAAAACAGCATTGTTACATGACAGCTATAAAAAAGTTAGGTGGATGTATACTTATAACTTGTGTTATAAACTGTTCTAATATATTGAAATTGCCATGAAATATTTTTTTCTGAGGTCCTGCATTAAAGAAAACTTTTTTTTTTACATTGATAAAATCTAAAATCTGGAGGGTTGGAGACTTTGACTGGTGTCTGTGACCCAATTGGGTAAGTTTTTCTTTACTTTCTATCCTTGAACATGATAGAAAGTAAGTGGGCGTCTTCCCAAAGTGAGCAGAAATCCTATATTGGAAAGAAGCACTTGAAGAGGTGCCCCCATTTGAAGATTTCCCTGCTATTTTTGTTCCAATAGCAATCATATCATTTGTTATTCCAGTTAAATTTTTGTCCTGGTGACAATAATCACCATGTAAATTAGAGATGGTGGTCCTCCCCTACAGGGACACCAAAAGAAATACAAATTTGACAGAGGTTGTAACCCTTCCCCACTCTATCCAAAACCAGAAACAAAGCTTTGGCTGGGGTTCTGCCTTCAAGAGATTGTGATGCCACTTATTCTAGATACTGTAGTTCCATGCGCCATCAAATGTCTTGTGGTCAATAGGCCTCATTTTTGGAAGGGTCCCTGTGTCACCCGTAACAGCCAACTAGCCAGCAGCTAAAATAGCAGCCTCAGTCCCCAAAATCTGTTTGGTGGGCAATGACACTGATCAAATTTTTTGACACATATGGTGCAAGAAAAAAATCATCAACCACTATACTCAGAGGCTTGACTAGAACCTTCAGAGCACTGGTTCAAGAAACCATGAAGAGCTCCCCCAACCTACAGCTGGTGCACCTCCCACTGATCTTGGGACCCTTTACTCCCACTGCAGGACCCTTTATTATGGTCCCACAGCAGGACCCTTTCACATGTTCTGCAGCATCTTGGGCCCCACGCCATGTTAGCGGAATGCTAGGGCCTGGTCTCAAGTGCGACCCCTTGTGACCCTGGTACCAGTGGCGGATGGTACTTCATTTTTTTTACAATTGTATTTTTTAAAATTTAAAAGCCCCATTAGAGGGCTTTGGTGAAATATCAGGGGTCTAAATAGACCTCTGATGTTTTATCTTTAAGAACGAAAAAAGAGATTGAGGACACAGCCCTTAAAGAGGAACTGCAGTCTGCTCACATAATTTGTAATAAAAAAATCTTTGCCATTCTGAAACTTCCCTCCAACTACTTTGCATATTATTTTATATATACTGTGATTCTGTACTAGCCAAATATGCTGCAGAAATTTCCCTCCACTGAGTCTGGCTGCAATAATTTTAATGGTTGGCAGCTGAAGTTGCTGTCGGTTCGCTTCCTGGATTTACACAGACACACAGAGACACACCTCCAGTTCTGCAGCTCTTCCTGGCAAACTCTCTTGTGAGAGAGAGAGCTGCGTATGATGTCATAAGTCTAGGCTTTTTTCCTGACAAGAAACAGGAAGTGGGCTGTATAAGGTATTTACTTAAAAAAAATTACTAAAGTTCCACATTAAGACAGACAACTCTCAGGCCGCGTACGCACGCGGGGACTGTTCGGCCAACTTTGTCCGTCAAACAGTTTCGGCAAACAGTCCGCTCAAAATTAGCATGGACGGACATGGCCACACACGACGTACGAACAGTTTGCTGAAACCGTGCGCGATGACGTGAACGGCACGTACGACGGGACGAAAAATACGACGTCCTATACACTGCATTATAACTTTCGGCGTGTAAATCCTTTCTGAGCATGCGCGGAACTTAGTTTGTCGAACAAACCTACACACGAGGGAACTGTTCGCTGAAACAAGGTTTCAGCGGACAGTTTTTCGGAAATTCCGAAAAACCTTGTTCAGCGGACTGTTCGCTGAAACTGTCCGCTGAACGCCCACACATGGGCGGACTGTCCGCCGAAACACTGTTCAGCGGACAAAGTTGGCCGAACAGTCCCCGCGTGTGTACGCGGCCTTAATCTCCATCTCTGAACCTCAGCTGCACAGAATGAATAGACAGGAATAGCTCTGTACAGAGCTTCCCGTTTATTCACAAACTTAAACATAGTCTACTATGCCTCAAAGTATTTGATCCCCTGCTGATTTTGTACGTTTGCCCACTGACATAGAAACAAAAAAATCCAGAAAAACGCATTTCAAAAAAGTTATAAGTTGATTTGCATTTTAATGCGTGAAATGAATATTTGACCCCTTCACAAAACATTGACTTAGTACTTGGTGGCAAAACCCTTGCTGGCAATCACAGAGGTCAGATGTTTCTATTTCTTGTAGTTGGCCACCAGGTTTGCACCCATCTCAGGATGGATTTTGTCCCACTACACTCGAACCTTCAGCTCCCTCCATATATTTTCTATGGGATTAATGTCTGGAGATTTGCTAGGCCACTCCAGGACCTTAATGTGCTTCTTCTTGAGCCACTCCTTTGTTGCCTTGGGCATGTGTTTTGGGTCATTGTCATGCTGGAATACCCATCCAAGACCCATTTTCAATGCTCTGATGGAGGGTAGAATGTTCTCACCCAAGATTTGATGGTGAAGTTGTCATGTCCCCTTAGCAGAAAAACATCCCCAAAGCATAATGTCTTCACTTCCATGTTTGACATTGGGGATGGTGTTCTTGGGGTCATAGTCAGCATTCCTCCTCCAAACACAACAAGTTGAGTTGATGCCAAAGAGATTGATTTTGATCTCATCTGAGCACAACACTTTCACCCAGTTCTCCTCTGAATGATTTAGATGTTCATTAACAAACTTCAGATGGGCCTGTATATATGCTTTCTTGAGCAGGGAGACCTTGCAGGCGCTGCAGGATTTCAGTCCTTCACGGCGTAGTGTGTTGCCAATTGTTTTCTTGGTGATTATGGTCCCGACTGCCTTAAAATCATTGACAAGATTCTCCCCTGTAGTTCTGGGGTGATTCCTCACTGTTCTCATGATCATTGAAACTCCATGAGGTGAGATCTTGCATGGAGCCCCAGACTGAGGGAGAGTGACAGTTATTTTGTGTCTGCCATTTGCAAAAATTCTCACCAACTGTTGTCACCCTTTCACCAAGCTGCTTGGCGATGGTCTTGTAACTCACTCCAGCCTTGTGTAGATCTACAATCTTGTCCCTGACATCCTTGGACAGCTCTTTGGCCTTGGCCATGGTAGTGAGATTGGAATCTGATTGATTGCTTCTGTGGACACAGGTGTCTTTTATACAGGTAACAGGCTGAGATTAGGAGCACTCCCTTTAAGAGAATGCTCCTAATCTCAGCTCATTACCTGTATAGAAGACACCTGGAAGCCAGAAATCTTGCTAATTGATAGAGGATCAAATACTTATTTCACTAATTAAAATACAAATCAATTTGTAAAAAAATTTTTTCTGGATATTTTTGTTGTTATTCTGTCCCTCACTGTTAAAATAAACCTAGCATTACAATTATAAACTGATAATTTCTTTGTCAGTGGGCAAATCTACAAAATCAGCAGGGATCAAATACTTTTTTCCCTCACTGTAAATTAACAGAATCAGAGATCGGTACCAAACACTCTCTGTACCTATTCAAGAAAGGAAGGGGCCAGTAAATTATATATTTACTGGCCTCTTTCCCTGCGCTCCATCCAGACACATACCCAAAACCACCGGTGGCAGGGCTGAGGGGAGACCAGGAGAGCACACAGGGGGCCGGGGGAAGCAGGACCTGGATAGGAGGGGTGGTTGCTGGCAGGAAATAGAGGAACCAATCACATCCATTTTCCTCCTGCAGCCACTGAATGCCTGCAGGAAGGAGAAGAGGAGAAGTGGACTTTGAGTAGATGCAGATGGAAAATAGAGGGGATCGGTTCCTCTGTATGCTGCCACCCCTCTTGTCCAGATGTACAGGGGTGTCGCACAGGCCCCCTGGAGCACAGGTTCAGGTCACAATTGTGACACCTGTGACCAATGTAGGTGCACCCCTGATTATGCTAATATTTGACTGTATACATAAATGTTCTTGTTTTCTTGTTATTTTTGACCAGAGTAGATCAGAGGTCAGCTTCTTTATCACTCTGTTCGGTTCACTTGCCATTCTCATGCCACCTAATAAGAAGACACACTAATCTAGAGTGAAGTTTAAATAGCCATAATAGCCTTTTATTATATATAACTGTCAGAAACCATGACTCAGACTGAGCAGAAAAACAGTTAAATCGTACTTGTTTAATAATAATAATAATAAAAAGGTAAACAGAGTAAACGTAGTCAAAAAATAGCCAGAGTTCATGAACCAAAACAGATAGCCAGACAAGCCAAAACATCAGGGAGCAAGAGATGAGCGTAGTAGAAGAGCAAGCAGGATCTGGAGCCAGAAGGAATGTCAGCCAAGCAAGTCTTTAACAGGAACACAGGAGAGCATCTCAAGATATGTGACCAAGGTGAAGGCAGAGATTATCTGGACTGGATCGCTTAAGTAGGCAGGACTGACGAGCAGGATATAAACAACAGGTGAGTCACTGTGGAGAGAAAGGAGCTGGCAATTAGCCGACAGCTGAGCGGCCAGCTTTTAGAAGGAAGAGCTGAGCCCAGCCCTGACAATAACATACAATTTAAATAACAAAACATAACATGACAAATCAAATAAGGTTGCAAGTCACTGAAGGCACCAAATAACTGTACCAAATCCATGTGTCTGTGGCACCAGTTAGCTATGTAATGCCCCCAGCCGCAAAACACCACATTGGGGACTATTTAGATGATCTCAGATACATACGGACTAACTAGAGGACACCACACTTTAGATTGGTCCCCATCTATTGTCCCAAAAACACCAGATTTACATTACCTTCAAGGCCACAAAAAGCCAACATCTGCTTTGACCTAAATCAAGAAGGACCAGAATCAAAAAATGGGTGGGATAGAGGGAGGGAAGCTCACCTACGAAAAATACAGATCTCCAACTGGAGCTTTCTTACTCCTCCCACATTGTCTGGTTCCCCTTTCACTTAGTCATGTAGTCCCTGCACTTATTTCACTTCCTTCCTAGTTATGGGCCTGTCTTTCACGTCATTAAATATGACTCACAAAAGCGATTCGTTTAAAAGTGGATTACAGGCATAGTAAGCTAACCAGTTTGTCAGTAATATTATTAAATTAGGGAGCGTCCAGGAAAAATAACAAAGTATTATGCCTTTGAAGAGGTGTACCAAAAATAGAAGAGTAGTGCCAATCATATGTCCTGAAGTTCAAGGTTGTTTCAACACGTGAAGCTGCATGACTTTTGATGTTTGATTGCAAAAACCTGTTTAAATGAAGGAATCTCTGAATACAGTAAACTGTAGTCATCTATAGTATGCAATCAATCAAATAAGCAATAAGAGGGGGTACCATCACCCTAATGTTACAATAGAAAAAGCCTGCACACCACCTCTAATGGTCACCCGCAAAGGGAGGAAATGGACTATCTCGGTTCCCATCATACAGAGTAGATTAAAAGTTATGGTAGTATTTCAATAACACAAATGCTAAAAACGAATATATCCAGATGTATTGATCAATAAACATACATCACAAATTGACAAAAATGAATTTATACATAAAACCACACATAGCCCTAATAACGTGACACCCTCACTGATACATAGAAGCCAGAGCGTATAACACATTAATCCTCGTAGTGAGTCTATTATCCTCTACATGTTTTGTGGACACTACCACTTCTTCAGTAGGAATATTTTAAAGACATCATCTGTAACGAACCTTAAAGAGGAAGTAAACCCTGATGGGTTTACTTCCTCTTTTTTTCCCTGCAAAGGTAAAGCATAATGGACTACTATGCATCGCATAGTAGCTCATTATGTGTCACTTACCTGACACAGGAGCCAGCGAAGTCACCGCTGTCCCCTGTAGTCCGCCGCATCCATGTTGCTGGTGGCGTCTCGCAGCTCCGACGAATCACAGCGGCGCAGCCGCGATGACGTCACTCCCGCGCATGCGCACGGGAGTCGCGTCTCGCAGCTCCGCCGCTGCCATTTAGTGCGCCTGCGCGCCGCTGTCTACGGCGCATGCGCCGTAGACAGCGGTGCCCATTTTCGGGCAAATATCTCCTAAACCATATAGGTTTAGGAGATATTGCTTGGACCTACAGGTAAGCCTTAATCTAGGCTTACCTATAGGTCCAAGTTGTTTGGAAGGGTTTACTTCCTCTTTAACAGTAAACCAAAAAACATCTTAAACATGGTACATAATACAAGCATCCTATTACATGTGTCCTATTGGGCATGTGTCCCTTAGCCACAGCCACAGCAGAAAGTGATAGGAAATCCCTCCAAAGTTAGGGAATCTATGGTTGTCCCCAGGATCATCACCAGAACTAGTGTTCCCATTGGAGCATTTATCCTCTATCCCTGTTCTGGTGACAACCTAAAATTTGGGATTGTTTTTCACTATCTGTGATAACGGTAAACATGACACATTGGGGGAGATTTACTAAAACTGGTGCATACACAATCTATTGCAGCTGTGCATAGTAACCAATCAGCTTCTAACTTCAGTGTGTTCAGTTAAGCTTTGACAATAAGCCCCAGTTCACACCGAAGTGATGTGTCATGCGATTGGACAGGTCCAATCGCATGACAAGTGAGACCCTATTATCGGCAATGACACTGTTCAAATCAGTGCAATGTCAACTTTGCGGTGCCACATCGATTTGAAAATGTAGTTCCTGAGCTACTTTTGGCGATTTTGGGTGCGACTTGCATAGACCTTTGTGCGTGAAGCTGCACAGATGTCTTCCAAGTCGCACTGGCATGCGGCTTTGAAATCTTGCGATTTCAGATGAAGTCGCATGATGTAAAAGCTGCATTCAATGTGAATGAGACCTAAAACCTAGAGGCTGTTAGATTACCATGCACAGCTGCACCAATTTTAGTAAATCTCCCCTATAGAGAGGGTACTGTAGCGTGAACTGTGACACAGACAGCAATAAAAACCTAACAGCACAAAAACCCTCTCCATTCCATCTAAGGCCTCATGCACACGAGACGCAGGTGAAAACTCTGCTCAAAAAAATCTGTTTGCATGTCGCGTTTAGCCGCGTTTGCGTTTATAAGCGTTTATAAAGATAACATCATGTAGACCCTCCCCAAGCTCTCAAAGCATGTTTTTTTTTATCTATTTCTGCTATTTTGATCAGAGTGAGCAGCAGCAGCATAGAGAGCAGTTGTACACTTGCATTTACCTCTCTTTCTGTAGTATATATTTTTTAATGGATCCCATATTGAATATATGTCAGGAAATGCTCCTGATGTTGCTCTTGATGAGACAGCAACGTCGTCGCAAATTTCGTGAGAGGTCCAGAGTCAGAGCTCGTCGATATTGGACCCATCCGTTGATGGGACAGCGAATGTCCGTTGGATATTTCACAAACATGTATGTGCAGCTGCGTACCTACCCCAACAAGTTTTTTAATTTTAGCCGGATGTCTATTGTCACATTTGATCTGCTCTTAGAAAAAGTACAACCTGGTCTGACATTCATGGACACCAATATGAGAAACAGTGTGTCACCAGAGGAACGTCTGTTGGTAACGATCAGGTATGTGTATATATTTATAAAATATATTTATCTATAGATGTACAGATGAATTTTTTTCTCTGTCCTTTATATAAAAAAAAAATAATGTCCATTTATAGCAAATTATCCAATTTTTTTAAAATATCTAAAATTTTCTTGTGGCAATTTTTAACATGTTTTCATTATTTCTAATATAAAACAATATTAAAATAGTTAATTATTTATTTTTTAATCTTAATATATGTTTTTATTGATTTTTTTCTAGTTTCAAATTGTTTTATTTAAAAGCAAATCTATGTTAATTAGATGTTTTATAATTGTTTTAAATTTATTTGGCCAATTTTTTAATATATTTTTATCGTGAAATGTGTACTGATTAATATATTTTAATTCTTTGCTGCTGTATATGGTAGTATAATATTTTTTAATGCCTTATTAAAATATCCAGAATCCTAACCCTAACCATTCATCCTAACCCTAACACTAACCACTAACCCTAAACCCTAACACTAACTCCTAACAGCTAACCCTATCCCTTACACTAACCCTAACCAACCCTAACCCTAATCCAACCCTTAATTCTAAACAATAACCCTAATGGACAACCACTTACCATAACACCCAACCCTAATGACCAAATTACATTGCCGCAGATGGTCACAGTTGACTTTGAGGCCATGTATCTCTGATGCAGAAAAGTGCATGTCATTTTGCGACCCGAATTTGGGGCCCCCTATCTCGGGGTCACTTGGTGACAGGATCCTCAAATTTGGATATGTTGTAGTGCCAGTTCCACTGTGTCTGCATACCATTTGGGGTTCCTGGCAATAATTGGCCCCAAGATATGGGCCCCCAAAGTCGGGTCGCAAAATGTCATTATCTGATGCAGAAAAGTGCATGACATTTTGTGACCGGACTTTGGGGGTCCCCTATCTCAGGGTCACTTGGTAATAGGAACCCCAAATTTGGATATGTTGTAGTGCTAGATACACAGTGTCTGCATACCGAATTTGGGGTTTCTGGCAATAAGTGGCCCCAAGATATAGGCCCCCAAACTCGGGTCACAAAATGTCATTCTCATATCATATTTCTGAGTTTTCAGGTCCAAAAAATTGGGTTCCTTTAAAAACGCATATAAACGCAAACGCGGCTAAGCGCGGGTGCCGCGTTTTGCGTCTGAAACGTGGAAATTTTTGCGTCTGAACCCATTTTTTTGCTTCTGGAAAAACGAGGTTAAACGCAACTGCATAAAAACGGCAAAAAACAAGATTGTGTGCATGGACACATAGGATAACATTGAATGAGTTCAGGGGCAGTTGAAAAAAGTGTCCAACTGCATCTGAACACGCGTTTAACTGCGTCTCGTGTGCATGAGGCCTAACAGAAAAAAATAATGTTTCCTAAAAAGTGAAACTTTACTAAGTAAAGCAACATTGTTTGTTTCCCCATCCCCAGGCCGCAGACTGGTCCCAGTTCATGGCCTACTGGGCCATGTAGTAAGGGGTGGGTGGCAGGCGAGTGAGCAAGCACAACCTACACTGCCACCTTCCAACCATCAGTGGGCCATCAGTCACCGCCATAACACCGGGCACAGTGCCTGACTGCTCTGCCTACTGCACCTGACCGCGCTCAGTCCCCGCCTAGTCCGTGCAGCTTAACAGATGCTCTTGCTCACACCGCCGGACTTCTAGTGAGTTCACATCATGTGGAATTGTTCTCTATGCCAGGGATATTGGGTACCGCTGTCTTACACAAACGTTAAAAAAAATATAGAATTATTTTTTGCTTTTTCTTGATTTTATAACTGTAAAGCGGCACTCTCTGCTTTTCAGCCTAGGTCAAAATCCGGCTGTATCCCCTTTTTTTTATCAGGGCCTGCGTAAACACTTCGTATTTGATGTCCAGTGGCAGGGTTCTCTCAGGAGCCAGAAGAGGGTGACATTTATTGAAAAGTAGGTGGGGTAGGTGATATCCATTTTTAAACATTCTGGAGCAAAACGTTTCAAAGGTTTGCCTTTTAAAACAGATTTTTTTTAAAACAAGAGGTTGGAGGAGGTCTTCAGATACCACTGCTAGCCATCGATTTTTAGCTCGATTCTCACATAAAGTTACGCCATTCTTTGCCTATGAAGCCTAAAACAACAGGTTAAATTTATCGTACCCCTCCCCAGCAGCATATACTTGCCTTCCTTTCACTCCCTCACTGATCCATTTAACCGATGGGAGTGAAGGAAAGTCACGTGTAAACTGCAATCTACTAGAGTTGTAGATTATATCAAACTATGGTCTCCCAATATGACAAGTACTGATCCCATGATGAAATATTGGAGGTTCTTGGAGACTTCTATTAGCATTGAATGGTTGGCTCTTGAGTTGAATTTGATGGGCCAGTCAGTGCTGGCCAAATTGTCAGTGGCTTGAAATCTACTAAACTTTAAGATTATTTTCAATATGGTGGAATGGTTGAATTCAAACAATTTGACAAACTTTTTAAATCTCTTTCCAGACTCATAGGCATCCACAGGCTTTTTTCTGAGGGCCTTAGAGAGCCATTTTTATCTTGGCATGATGACACCACACACACATCAATAGCAAAGAGAACACCAGACCCTAGATATCTGAGGCCGCGTACACACGGGCGGATTGTCTGCCCAACTAAGTTCGTCAGACAATCCGACAGACAGTCCGTCCAAACTTTTGAATGAACGGACTTGCCCACACACGGCACTTTTTGAGTGGACTAATACGGCGGACTAAGTCCGCCATACAATCCGCTCTACTTTTGAAATGAACGGACTCGCCCACACACGCGGAGAAAAGTCCGCTCATTTCGAGCGGGTATCCAGGTAGGCGGGGCCCGCGACGGAGACGTCGCTGGCCCCGCCGCCTGGAATGGACTTAAAGGGGAACACCAACGCCGAAAAAAATCGGCGTGGGGGTCCCCCCTAAGTCCACAACAGACCCTCGTCCGAGCACGCTACCCGGCCGGCCAGGAAAGGGGGGGCGAGCGAGCCCCCCCCTCCTGAGCCGTACCAGGCCGCGTGCCCTCAACATGGGGGGTGCCTTGGGGAAGGGGGGGCCGCGCGGCCCCCCCCACCCCAAAGCACCTTGTCCCCATGTTGATGAGGACAAGGGCCTCTTCCTGACAACCCTGGCTGTTGGTTGTCGGGGTCTGCGGGCGGGGGGCTTATCGGAATCCGGGAGCCCCCTTTAATAAGGGGGCCCCCGGATACCGGCCCCCCACCCTATGTGAATGAGTATGGGGTACAATGTACCCCTACCCATTCACCTGTAAAATAAAAGTACCAAAAAAAACCACAACACACGAGATAAAATACTTTATTGCACAGCTCCGGGGGTCTTCCGTCTTCGGGGGTCTTCTCGCCGGACTCCTCCGCTATCTTCTTGTAGCTCTTTTGCTAGCGGGGGAGTCCAGCTTTCTTCCTCCCCGCCGCCGGCCTCTTCTCCCGACTTCGGGGGTCTTGTCCCCCTCTTCGGTTCTTCTGCCGGGCCACCACGCCTTCTTATAGCTCTTTTACAGGCGGTGGCCCGGTCTTCTGTCGCCGCTGTCGCTGTCGCCGCCGCCTTCCGTTCTTCCGTTCTATCTTCTAAACCTGTACGGTTTAGAAGATATTTATAATATACACGTACGCTGACGTCATCGGTGCATGCGCACTTTAGAAAGGGTGCGATTGTTCCATTTCTACGCGACTCCGGCTTTACCTTTGCAGGGAAATAAAGAGGAAATAAAACCCACCAGGGTTTGCTTCCTCTTTAAGTGTTTGCTGTTTGTAAAATGGTGACCAAAGGATCCTTTTTTTGACTGATATACTCATGGAGTCACACATCCACACATTTGTTTATATGAGTCTGAAACCTGGGCAGTAACTTCAACAACTGATCAGACAGCCTGTGGATCTTTATTTTAGTAAACAAATCCTGTGTACTACTCTATGGACTATGATTGTGATATGTGCTTGTGAGCGGTTCTGAATGTTGCAGCTGAATTTTGAATAGACAACGTTGTCTTATTTAAGGTGCTGGTGGTGGGAATTGTTTACCCATTGTAATTTTTGTATGAAAGTTCCCTTATCTTAAAGCGGAGTTCCACCCAAATATTTTTTTAAAGTCTACAAATACTGCAGCTGCTGACTTTTAAAATTTGGACACTTATCTGTCCAGGGCACCCGCGATGCCCTCACCCGAAGCCGATCTGTGCCTCGGCTCTCTGGTGGAGGCATCGCCATCTTCGGTAAGGGAATCAGGAAGTGATCAGGAAGATTCACAGCCTGGTTCCCTACTGCTCATGCGCAAGTCGCGCTGTGTGTCCTCACTGGTCCCTGCTGTCTTCTGGGACCCGTGTGTCTCCCAAAATACAGCGGGGGGGGGAGGGGGTGGAGAAGGGGGAAGGGGCTGGACATCATGTCGTAGATCACCGCAGAGCCTGGATCACACCTTGACTGGTGAGTCAGCGACTTTTAGGGACCACTGTGCTTGACCATATATTGAGCTTTTCTGCGTTTATACCCTAGTGAGTTACTGGCAATCTTTTGTTTTTTGCAAAGTCGTAGGTGTCTTTTCAAAGGGGCCTCCCGAACTCATTGATACTCACTTAGCTTGATATCCCTCCACCTTTTCCTTCATCCTTTGTATTTGGTGACAATAGCTTTTCTAGGAATGGGGGAATATGGGCAACCAATCGCTAGGCCCGAGCAATGTCACATGACAAAGGGAGTAACGTCACTGCCCCCTAGCGTTCAACACCAGCCAACACTGGACATATTAGTGCCCACTCCAACTGAGGATAGGGTGGCTGAATATCAGTGGGTCAAGAGGCAAAGAGTCCACCACTTTGCCTTGAATAGGCAGAATGACTTTTCTAGCGCTATAAAAATCATACATGTAAATGCTCAAAAAACATCGGATTGAGTATGCTTTAGAAGGACATCATAAGGGAGGGATGGCACAGAGTGTAGTTTCACTCCCCCCTCCCTTACTTGTATTTGCATAATAGTCTGGGGAAGTGATAAGGGAGGATTCAAGAATTTCAGGCTTAATCCCTCTATGACAAAATCTAGACATGACTATTGTGCAAGAGGTGAATAAGCATCATTTTAATTGTGCCTGTGGCTGTCTGTACACCCTATCAAGATGTTGAGATTTGCTGCGCCTGAAATGACAGAAAAATGAAACAAGTCTGACTTCAAAGAGAACCTATCACCATCGTTCTTTAATATGTCCTCACACAGCTGTTGAGTATCACTTCCACAATGCAATACATCAAAGAGCAAATAGGTCCCTACAAATGGAAACTGGAGAGAAATGTCCAAGTTGTGGATAGAAATCACTTGAACCTGTGAAGACACAAGCATTGCATGACTCGGATTTATTGCCAGAATAAAACAAAGACCTCATAATTGTTACTTCATATGGGGAAAGGTAGGAGAAACTTTCTGTATAACCTGAATCTTCCAGTCACGATGTTTTGCAATTCACAAAATGATAATTGATTAAGGTGTACACCAATCAGCCCTAATATCATGACCACCCACCAAAACCTGTCGAGTCATGGGCTCCACTAGACATCTGAAGGTATGCTGTGGTTATCTGGCACCAAGCCATCAGTAGAAGATCCTTTAAGTTCTGGAAGTTGTGAGGTGGGGCCTCTATGGATTGGACTTGTTTTTCCAGCACATCCCACAAATACTCAGTTCAATTGAGATCCTGGGAATTTGTAGGCCAAGTCAACACCTCAACACCGCTGTGTTCCTCAAACCATTCTTGAATTTATCACACTAGGCTACCATCTTCTATTGCTCCATGGTCCAGTTTTGACGCTTACCTTTCTACTGTAGGCACTTTTGGCTGTGGATACGGGTCAGCATGGACACAATAACAGGTGCATTGCGTGTTCTGACACCTTTCTATCAGAACCAGAATTAACTTTTTCCGCAATTTGCCCTAAAGTAGCTCCTCTTCTGGATAAGGCCACATGGGCCAGCCCACGTGCATCAATGAGCTTGGTTGTCCATGACCCTCTCCCTGATTTGTTTTTCATTCTTTGGACCACTTTTGGTAGGTTCTAACCACTACACACAGGGAACATCCCACAGCAGCTGCAGTTTTGGAGATGCTCTAATCCAGTCGCCTAGCCATTAAATCTTGGCCCTTGTCAAAGTCACTCAAATCCTGACACTTACAGATTTTTTTTGCTTTGAACAAATGAATCAACATGTTCACTTGCTGCCTAATATATTCCACCCACTTTCACATGCCGCAGTAACTAGATAATTAATGTTATTCACTTTACCTATTAGTGGTCATAAGGTTATGACTGATTGGTGTATGTAAAACCAATACATGTCTTGGAATTTTGCAGAGGTAAAGGTTAGGTTTCAGCTTATTTTTTACTCTGTGATCTGTTGAGCAGATTTCCCTTTAGGCTTCTTCCACACGGGCTGTCTGATCTGGTCCGCCTGTAAATTTTTCAGGCGGACCTGATCGGACCCTCTAGTCTCCTCTATGGAGCAACGGATGTCAGTGGACACGTCTTCTGACACCCACCACCATCCAATCCGATCTTGTCCGCCAAAAATAGACAGATGGTGGTCCTATTTTCCATCCGTCCGGCGGATCGTATGGCAACAGACAGGCGATCCATTTCCATCCAATAGACCTTTAGAGGGAAGTGGGATTGTGTCTGTGTCTGCTCTGCACAGTGGAGCGGACAGGACCCATCATCCACTTGCTCGGCGGGGATCAGCAGAAAGATCCCCCACTGAGAAAATGGATTCTGCTTAGCGGAGGCACCTGTGTGAAAGGGGTCTTATTTCCTGCCCCAGAGATATAAAAGGAAGGGAGAGAAAAGCTCTATATTAGGGATATTCCATTCTTAGGGAGTTGTTGATGAAACAGGCATCCCCACTGAATGATTTCACCCCTATTCCTGTTCTGGGAGCAACTCAGAATTTGGCATTTTCGCTTAATTACTGTCCTGGTAATAATAGTCACCAGGACAAATAGAGAAAGCGAATCCCCCCCAGCGGGACACAGACAGCAATTAAAAACCCAGCAGGGCTCTTAACCCCCTCAATACTCTACCCAAACCAATAAACATGCTGTTGGGCTGTGTTACACATTGTGGAAACTCTGAGTAATCTTTTACTGTTATAAATAAACATTCATTCATAATAGTGATCTTAGAGAGGGCATGGCTTTGTGTTGGCCTAACCTCCCCCATGGGAACACCCATAAATTTGGGCTTCAAAATGGAGGTGGAGCTACAGCATTAGGCATTAAGCATTTAGAGCGTGTTTAGACCTGTGAAACCATTTGTTTACAGTCTATACTGACCCGTTTACTGTTTATTTCACGTTGCAATGCTATATATCTTGATACCATTTTTGCATTGTCATTTGGTACCATGTAACCGTTTCACTGGTCTTGTTCTTTCTCTGTAAACTCTAATAAAAACATTGAAACAAAAAGAGTGTGTCTAGGAATTAACATGGCCACAAATCTGAACGGGACTAAGTGCTATAAGAACTTGTTCCCCTGGGAAGTGATATATATCTTTTTGTAATTCAACTACTTGCTGTCTGCGCCATGGTAAAATAACGGACGGGAACCCTATTGTTCTGGGGGGATGTCATATGACATCCCCCTGAGAATGTGCCTCGCGTGGCTGCTCCGGAGCGATCTGTCACCTGCTGTGTTCAATGGACATAGCTGATGACAGATTAGTGTACCGGTCCGCTGCAGGTACCATGTGATTGTCGTGACCAATCACAGCTGAACACATGGCAGCTGTAAACAATGAATGGCTTCCTTTCATGCCAGTCAATGTATACAATTGTGCTGCTAGCTGTGATTGGTCACAGTGATCACATGGTACAGACAGAGCCAACCACAGCCCATTTATACCATGTGGTTAGCTGTGATCAATCACATCTAATCACAATACACAGTGTCATTCAGTAAAAATATTTTCTTATAGCAGTGAAATTCACTGCTTTAAGCAATCATAGTATGAAAAAAACAAAAATCCTGATTAAATCGTAGTTCCCCAGTGGCGGCAGCACTTATGCAGCCCCAGACCATGACACTCCCACCACCATGCTCGACTGTAAGCATTGGCAAGACACACTTGTCTTTGTACTCCTCACCTGGTGTCCGTCACAAACACTTGACACCATCTTAACCAAATACGTTTATCTTGGTCTCATCAGACCACAGGTCATGGTTCCAGTAATCCATGCCCTTAGTCTGCTTGTCTTCAGCAAACTGTTTGTGGGCTTTTTTGTACATCATCTTTAGAAGAGGCTTCCTTCTAGGACGACAGCCATGCAGACCAATTTGATGCAGCGTGCAACGTATGGTCTGAGCACTGACAGGCTGACCCCCCCCCACCCTTCAACCTCTGCAGCAATGCTGGCAGCACTCATACATCTATTTTCCAAAGACAACCTCTGGATGCGACACCGAGGTTGTGCACTCAACCGCTTTGGTTGACCATGGCGTTGCCTGGTCTGAGTGGAACCTGTCCTGTTAAACCGCTGTATGGTCTTGACCACCATCCTGAAACGCAGTTCCAGGGTCTTGGCAATCTTCTTATAGCCTAGAACAGTGATGGGCGAACCTTGACAACCCAGATGTTTTGAAACTACATTTCCCATGATGCTCATACACTCTGCAGTGTAGTTGAGCATAATGGGAAATGTAGTTCCAAAACATCTGGGAGTGCCAAAGTTCGCCATCACTGGCCTAGACCATTTTTATGTAGAGCAGCAATTCTTATTTTCAGATCCTCAGAAAGATCTTTGCCATGAGGTGCCATGTTGAACTTCCAGTGACCAGTATGAGAGAGTGATAACACCAAATTTAACACATCTGCTCCCTATTCACACCTGAGACCTTGTAACAGTCACATGACACCGGGGAGGGAAAATGGCTAATTGGGCCCAATTTGGACATTTTCACTTAGGAGTGTACTCACTTTTGTTGCCAGCGGTTTAGACATTAATGATTGTGTGTTGAGTTATTTTGAGGGGGACAGAAAATTTACACTGTTATACAAGCTGTACACTCACTACTTTACATTGTAGCGAAGTGTAATTTCTTCAGTGTTGTCACATGAAAAGATAGAATAAAATATTTACAAAAATGTGAGGGGTGTACTTCTGTATATTAGTCCCTGGTTTTACACTTGCACATTCTTTTCTACATATATAACACGTGCATATTACATGTTAAATGTATATATACCAGTAGTGGTATAGCATTTGTAGGGAGGTGTTAGTATATGTACTAATTATAAGGAGTCCATCATCATTAGATTGCAAAATTTATTTTGTGATAGTGCAAATCTATAGAAATTCCACAAATTTTGGTTTGTTTTGACTATCCACTAGTGATGCACTAGGACTGAGCGGCAGCACTCATAATTGAAATCCACAATTATCCATTTCTTTGGCACTGACTCTCCTTTCCTCCTCGTGATTTAGGAGAGGCTTCTCTTGTGGACGAAACCCATGCATGCCATTCCTCTGTCTTGTATGCCGTATTGTGTTACGAGAAACAATCACCCCAGTTTGGCTTTCAACTAACTGCATTGAACTTGCATGGCGATTTTTTTCAACCCTTCTCATCAGAAGACGCCCCAATCGAGGTGTTAACATCCGTAGACGGCTTGGACGTCTCCGTGAGATGATTGCAGTTCCATTTTTGTAAAATTTTTGTATCGCTTTTGCTATAGTAGTCTGACTGATCTGCAAGGCTTTACTTATCTTCTTGTAGCCTTCACCTTTCTTGTGTAAAGAAATTATTTCTTTTATTTCTTTCTCAGGCCTTGTGACATTTCTCCTCCATGTGGTGCCATTGCTGACAGCATGAAGTGGGAAGAGGTTTTCTTTAAGTAACACCCTTTTATAAGGCTATTTTCACACTGGGGCCGCCCGCTCGATTTAGCACTGTTTAAGCAGTGATTTTTGACCACTAGCGGGGCGCTTTTAACCCCTGCTAGTGGCCGAAGAAGGGGTTAAAAGCACCCGTGTTGCGATGCTTCCGAAACGCAGGGCGTACTGGGAGCACCGTATACAGTGCTTCCAAACCACCACAAAGATGCTGCTTGCAGGACTTTTTTCTAACATCCCACAAGTGCACCGCTCCAGTGTGAAAGCACATGGGCTTTCACACTTCGGTGGCATAGGAGGCAATTTTCAGACACTTTACAGGGACTATTTCTAGTGCTAAAACGCCTGAAAACTGCCTCAGTGTGAAAGGAGCCGAATCAATTGTCTGCTGGACACCTGTTTAAGGAATAAGTAGACTCCCCTGTAGTTGAATTCTTGTTATTAAGAAATTGTTCTCCAAACTTTAGCTTTGCTCCTAAGACTTTCATGAATTTCTTAGGAAAAATACTTTGTGTGCAAATTAAAAAATCTTTGTTGCAAAAAAAATTACCCGCATTTCAATATATATATAGCATTAATATATGTATATAGCCACTTAGCAGTCCCTAGATGTAGTTTTATTTTTTTTAGGCTTTTTGTTCCTTTATCTTCACCTGGCGATCTGGCCAGTAACAGCTCCTAGCTGGGCTTTAAATGCATGACTAACTAATTAAAGCCTATCTACAGCTAACACTTCCAGAGCACTTACAGCATACATATTTTTTTTTTTTCTTTTGGGATAAAGATTTTTACTATATGGAGAAAAGTGGACCATTGTAAGCACCTCCATCAGTGTTAAATCCTTTATCTCAACCCTTTAACTCGGACAGACTGCATATGCAGCATCCGCCCCTGAGGAAGTGTGTTATACACAAAACGCATCGGGCATCTAGGAGGCAGTCATATCCCTTCTAATAGGAATCAATTCAGAATCACTATCTACAACCCATGAGGTTTACATTATTTCCATACTTTTATAATATTCTTATGTGCCGTTCAGATGACATGTCTGTGTAGATAAACCTTTACTTATCAATTTTATACTCTATGCTACAAAGCTAATATGTATGCAATCATGTTATCTTGATGTTCATGCAATGGGTGAATGTGTATATAAATAAATGTATTTTTTTACTAATTTTTGTACTTAATTGTTATGTATATTTATCTATGCCAATTAAAAGCTTTTACAACCTAACCTCCAATAGTCAATAACCTCATCTAAAGTCCCAACCTTCTTTTTTTGTGCATCTGAACCAGGGATGGAGGCACATATATATGTGCCTCATTTAAAGTCCCAAAAATGTCTCCCATATTTGCATCATATGTGCCATTTTTTATTTTGGCCATGGTCCCACTTTAATGTGAATCTTAGGACCCTTTCACACCGACTGCTCTTACGAACGAATGAAATACTTGTATAGCGCACAATGCGAACTGAATCGCCTCTAAAAACTTGCTATGCTTTTCTCAAAAACGCACATTGTGGTTGCTCGCCTCCCAGCATCCACCTGTAAAACATGAAAACGTGTGACTCAAAAAGCACAAAAAAAACAAACAAAAAAAAAATAAAAAAAAACACACAACTGCAATGTGTTTTTGTATTGATTTAAATGGGAGGTGAGTCTTTGGTGTGATTTTGAAACAAAGCAATAAACATGCGACATGTAGGACTTTTCAAAACGCATCGCACCTGCAGGGCACTGGTGTGAAGAGTTATTTTTGGGGGGTTTACCTTGTGCAGGGCGAACGTGCAGGAAAAGCAGACCAGTGGGAAAGGGCTCCTAATGATAGACCCACTTTACATAACAGTAAAAATAAAGCCATACCAAAAAAAGAAACATTGATGACAGTTTGTTGTTCCAATCAGTTAGTTGTTTTAGTTAGTATTCATACATTTGTTAAACACGATCAAATATGTAAACACTTGATATGACACGATCTTACAACATTCTGAAAATAAATTATTTAAAGAGATTTCGTTTCATGATTAGCTATAATTCCCCGACCAATATTTTCCCATTAATTGTACATTGGACATAAACAAAAAAAATAAAAATGTAATTGTACATAAAAAAAAAAAAAAAAAAAAACATATCTTGCTAACATACATTATAATACTGACACAAGTGAGTACTGCATGAAGTTTTACAGATATATAAAAGGCGCATAAAAAGGTTCATGCTCTGCGTAATAGTCCAGAACAGCCTTTCTCAACCTTAACAAGTTGGAACCCCTGAAATAGTTACTGTATCTACAACCAACAGTGCATTAATATTTTGTTTATATATATATATATAAAAAAAGTTGCATAGCAGTCCGCCCAGTGAAAGTGCATGTTTATTCACTCTATGCAAATAAAGCAGAAAAATTAACTAGTGTTATTAGGCCATTTCACGTGCTGTATGAATGTTTTTCATGGATTTAAAAACAGAAAATACAGCATTTGGCCACTAGAAGGCACTAAGTAACATAGGAATTTTCCATGATACTTGACCCCATCTAGTGGCCCAATTTGATATTGCTCATTTGCTCATTTTAAATCAATGAAAAACATTTAACCAGCACATGAGGTTGTGGCAGTTATTTGACAGATAAGCTAGCTTTACCGTAATTGCCTTCCTGAAAACTGACTAGTCATTGTAATCATTTTGAGCGTGTTTGCATTTGACAGCATTGATGCATAGCTGTGAACAAATGTATTATATTATCTTTTGGAGAGGATTCCATTAATGACAGTAAACACAAGACAAAATAATTAAAAACATAACTCAAATTAATTCAAACTTCTTAGATAACAACTTGGTCTGGCAAAGTATTAAAGGGTTAATAAACCCAGTAATATGAAAATAGTTCATAAATAAATTATGTAAATAATTGTGTGTTGATAAGTTGAAAAAAAAAATTAAAATTAAAAAAACAAAAAAAAAAAAAATATATATATATATATATATATATATATATATATATATATATATATATATATATATATATATATATATATATATATATATATAAAAAAATAAGTGTACCCAAACCCAAGATTACAGTGGCTGCATTCATTTTCTTTTCCTGATCCTGCCAGTACCACACTTCCTGTCCCAAGGTGACAACCCTCCCAGCTGTACTGTATCTACTAAGGAACAGCGTTGTCACTCTAGGACAGGAAGTATATTAGGACTACTGAACTACTACCCCTATTATCTCCACAACATATAGGGATTGAGGTTTATTGTGGTTAACAAACGCTAGACAAATGTTAAGATAAAAGTTTGAAATAACACTTCAGAGTGCACATCATTTTTTTGCGCCATTTGCACAGAGTGAATAAACATGCACTTTTATAAATTTTGTGCCCAAGTCACAAAATGAACGTACATGCACATTTATTGGGTGGTTCGCTATGCACATTGTTTGTCGTTTATAAAAACATCCCGAAGCTGAGGCATAAGAATAAATAAAAGAATAAGGGCCGGTTCACACAGCGAGGCGATGCGAGGCGACACGACTAGCCTCGCCTCGCTCCCGCAAGTCGCCCCCGTTCTGTACAATGGAACCGTTCTGAGAGGAGCGACTCGAGTCGCTCCGACTCAGAAAAAAGGTTCCTGTACTACTTCGGGGGCGACTTGCATTGACTTCTATACAGAAGTCCTCTGCAAGTCGCCGCTGAGGTCCCCGCAGGTCGCGGCGAGGCAAGTCGGAGACGCCTCGCCGCGCCTCGCTGTGTGAACCGGCCCTTAGGAATGTGGCATACTTAGTGTATTTGAAACCCTGGGCTGCTTTATACAACTGTATTTTTTTGCTGGTCAGTGAAAAGTTACTTGTTGATGAATAGGAAGAATGTTTCTTCTATTCATTGTCAGGATTAAGAATACTTCTTACAGTGGGCATCAATGAGGAGATCGATCCTCTAAGCCCCTGTACACACGGTCGGAGATTTCGACAACCAAATCCGTCGGATTTTGTCCGAAACCGTTGCATACACACCGTCGGACTAAGTTGTCGAAAAATCCGATCATTCAGAACGTGATGACGTAATTTCGTTACGATGGGACTACATTCAGGCTAGTAGCCAATAGCTTTGATGTAGGAATTTGATCTGAGCATGCGTGGCACTTGGTCCGATCAAAATTCTCTACACATGATCGGAGTATGTCCGATCGAAACAGTTGGTCGGGAAATATTTCCAACAAGTTGGAAAATTGGGTCCGACGGATATTCCGTCGGAATCAGTCCGATGCATACCACACACAGTCGGATTATCCGACAACACGGTCCGATAGGACACATTCCGACGGATTCTACGACCGTGTGTACAAGGGCTTAGAGATAACTGAAAAGATAAAAGGCATGAAAAGCAAGGCAAGTGCTCACTGCTCAAGGTACCCCTAGCAGGCTCTGGAGGAACCCTAGACTTCCACTGAACCATTGTTGAGAAAGGCTGGTCTAGAATATATCCAAATATAAAAATCCTTAAAAAAAAAAAAAAAATAATATTCATAATGCTATATGTAATGTTTCTAATGGACAGAACTTAGGCAGGTATAAGGCCAGTGTTTAATGGGCTTTTGCTCGCTTCAAGCAAGTTTTGCTTTCCCATACAAATCTAAAGGAATGAAAACCCCCATTGAAGCAAAACAGAAGGAGGTCAACTGCAATGTCAGATAATTTTAGATGGTTTCAGAAGCATCTAAAAATGGATATCAAACTGATGTCATTGACACAAGCCCAAAGCCCTTCAACAATCAATGAAACATACATTCTGATTTGTGAAGGGTTAATGTACATTGCACATTGCCATCTAGCTTGCTGAACAAGGCCAAAGACTACTTTTTTTTTTAAAGTAGAGAATATCTCCATAAATATTTTACTGAAAAGTGCACCACCATGCCTAAGTTATCATATACTGCACACTTTTCCTATGCTAGGCTGCCCAGAGCACACTTTTATTTCGTATTCAAAACAAAAACAAAACCCAAAAAAAAAAAAAAAAAAAAAAAAAACACAACACCTTTTTAAAACATACAAAAAACAGCATTTTGAATTATAAATTTCAATGCAAAAATCATTTCAGGATACAAAGACCACCTTTATACAAATTCTAACATGCATTATAAAGCAGATTATTTATATAATATACATGTATAATAACTGGTTAACACACCAAAACATAAAAACATATGCTTAGCTACTATCATGTACTGACACATAAAATCATCGGGCTGTAAAGTATTTTGTTCTCTGGCAGAAAGATGCAATAAAAATGAAACATATATAGCTATATACACACACAGCGGTTAGGCCGGTCATACACTGTACGTATCTCGACTGGCTTAACAGGAACCGGCCAAGCTTCATATGGTTAATGGGCAGGCTGAATGTACCAAGTTGATCGACCGATCAACTTGGGAACAACCAGCCTGCTGGATTTGCTTGCGATTGTTGCAAACGGATGCTATAGCTGCTAGTGATAATCACGGGCTTCCCCAGCAAGGAGAAGACAATTGCCGATTCCCCTGATAACACCATCTGTGTTGATGGAATTGTGCAAATTTACTGCAACTAGAAATTTGCTCCATATATGGCCTGCCTTAGTGCATTAGCCTGTGCGTGAGAGCTCACTGATGTGCTGTTGGCAATTGCTTGGTATAAGTTATTCAGGCACATGTAACAATGGTTGTCTACGCTAGATGTCACCTATGGGTATCAAAGAACATCTGCCATGAAATGTTGAATACAGCTATGGGCAAATCTTGGCAGTCTCAATGAGCTAGTCAAGGCGGTCTTCAAACAGCAAAGGTGCCAGAATTTGTAGATTACTACCTTCCCTAAAGTTATGGTAGATGGCTCTGGAAAATGACAGTAGAAAACTTTGAGAGATGTCAGTAAGAGCTGCACACCCACTCAATGGGTGGTTGACTTTTTAACAGAATTTAACAGAACAATCCCTTTAAAACCCTATTAAATTCCACTAAGTATGCCATTTACACATGGCTTGCTGCCAAACCCCAGTTCCACCAGGTATGCCTAGGCCCCAGTGGTCAACAGGGCCTTCCTCTTGTAGTCCTGGATCATATGGGAGCTCTGACAACCAAGGCAGGTTGTTGGGACCCCAAGGCACATAATGCAAGTGAACTAGTAAAAAAAAATAATAAAAAATAAAAAATGGAGGCATAAGGGCTTGTGAGCACACCTTGCCTTGCTCATAGGCGAGTGAATGGAGTTATCCCTTAATTACAGAACATAGCCATGACCGATACCTTACCTGGACAAATGAAAGAGTGATGAATATACAATAATATGCATAATTGTAAGTCTAGTGTTAGCCTAAAAAGCATTTTTAGGCTACTGCCTTTCAATATGATTACTAAACCTAAATAAAACTAAATTTGCTTCAAACACACCAATCATTTTCATGACAGAAATGATTAATTGCCTTCAAATTATCCCTTTGTGCATCCATAAATTGGTTAGATCAGAAGAATTTGACAAATATTGCTCCTTTGAATTGATTGAAATGGTGGCCAAACAAACCAACAGAAACTCTTTTGAGCGATTGTTCACCTAAACAATCACAATTTTTTTACGTTATCTAATCATTTTGTATTATAAAAGAGGATGAAAGGGATTTAATTGGTGGAGAAAACTGCTTATATTCTAGGTACAATCAAATGTGTAAACCAATGTTTTATGAATGAACTGGATCACTAGGTGTATGGCCAGCAGAAGAGATGTGGCACTTCATCAAAATGCCTGTACATGATAAAATCCTAGTAGTAATTATTTAGAAGGTCACGGTTAACTGGGCATATGAAGTGTACCCTGACCTGCTCTGCGGTCTTTCCTGTGTTTCAGATATTTAAGAGGCCCTGCCATCGGCCAAAGAAATCTTAACAGTCCCCTGAATAACAAGTCTGTTCCGCTGATCATTGCTTTGTTGCAGCACTAGAGTCTCTGCTGGAATCTTCTGGCAGTGCTGAATGCCTGTGCCCGCCCGTTGTTTTATCCGCTGGTCCCTACCTTGCTGTTATGTTCTGTAGTAACATAGGGGCACAGCATGCAGAGGGCGACGCAGGCATCCAACACTCTCACAATTGTCAAATGCTGCAAATTCTAATGCCCCATACACACCGTCGGATTTTCTGGTGGAAAATGTTTGATGGGAGCTTTTCGTCAGAAAATCCGACCGTGTGTAGGCTCCATCGGACATTTTCCATCATAAATTTCTGTCACACAAAATTTGAGATCTGGTTCTCAAATTTTCCGACAAGAAAATCAGTTGTCGTAAATTGTGATCGAGTGTACACAACTCCGCGTTCTTGACGTTCGCAATTTCCAACCAACTTTGTCTGACCGTGTGTATGAAAGACAAGTTTGAGCCAACATCCGTCGGAAAAAAATCCATGGATTTTGTTGTCGGAATGTCCGATCAATGTCCGATCGTGTGTACGCGGCACAGGACTGTATCGGTTCAAAAGAGCAAAGGTCACAACGCAGACCATTCCGAAGAGATGAGCATAATACCCATTTCTTGCAGACAGTTTTTAGCATTTTTTTTTTGTTTTTTTTTCCTCAGCAGTGTTGCTTTAAGGCAAATAAAAAAAATAAAATAAAAAAAAAGTTACTATATTAACAACTCGTTAACACTGCCTGTATGCTAAACCCTCAGTTTTAGTGTTACTTTTGCCTGCAGTGATCTGCACTGAGGAGGCGGTGGGCATGATTTATTTTATTGGAAGTGCTCAAAGTGACAGTTCATCCATGTCTCCACACAGCAGCGCAGTGCGTTGCACTGCAGTATGGTGGCATGCGGTGTCATCCAGCGCGCAGCAGAAAAATGCAGCATTTCTAGAAAAAATCCGCACACCACACCAGCAATATTGTCCTTTGCCTTTAAACCAATTCAGAAAAACAAAAACAAAAAAAAATAAAAAAAACACAGGCCACCGCACATAGTGTGAATGAGCCCTTAAAGAAAATAATTGTAATGGGACCAATTAGCAGTACTCGATGAACCCAACAAAGATTATTGCAGGCGCAAGGAAAGTGTCTGCAGCAATATGTACAGAACTTTAATTTCACTAGCATCCTCATGCAAAAAGTATCCGAAAGATACTTTGTTTTTTTTTGTGCTTTTTTTTATTTTTTGTGTTAGAAAACACTTAGTGTTAGATATTTTGCATCTACAATGATTACATTGCAGAAGTTAATGAAAAACAGCACCACTAACATGCACCTGTCAGATATACGGGCCCATTCAAATACTGCTGCTGGTTGCTGGGTCACTAATAAGACTACGTCAAGCCTGACTATATACCCACAAATGTTTCTGGATAGCACACCCAATATAGTGAATCACAAAATGGCTTCAACTGGCTCTCCACCCATCAGGAAAGCTCCTCTAACATGTTTCACTCATTAAGGGCTTAATCGTGTGTGGTCCTGGGACACATTTGTGGCTACATTGCAGAAGTATTTGAACACCATGTAGCTAAAGAATATTTAAGGGTTTTATGACGTAAACATTTGTCACGTTGAGCTCTGTAAATCATAAGCCACTGAGGGTATGTATAATACTCGGATTAACCAGTGACTTTAAATATCCAATCAATGGAGTTAAAAATTTAACATGATTTTCCTACTTAATTATTATAAGGATGTATAATATCTGGCTTATCTTGTAAACCAAACAAATAAAATACAGCCCAATTGTATAAAATGTTGGTTAGAATCCATCACAATACGTATTTTTTTGGCGGACCCAAATCGGGCCATCCATTGCCCTCTATGGAACAATCGGTCCACTTGTGTGAAAGGGGTCTAAGAGTACAAATTTGGTGTACAACAATCTATAAAAAGCAAACAAATTTCATATTACATTGGGTAGCTTAAAAAGGAATTCCACGTTTATTTAAAAAAAAAAAAAAAAAAAAAAAAAGGGTCTACTCACCCTCTCCCTCTCTGTTTTTCTCAAGAGCTGG
>NW_027507791.1:86070638-86129363 GCF_037356315.1 Lithobates pipiens
TTTATACAGAGACTTGATTACACACAGGTGGATTCTATTTATCACCATCAGTCATTTAGGACAACATTGGATCATTCAGAGATCCTCGCTGAACTTCTGGAGTGAGTTTGCTGCACTGAAAGTAAAGGGGCCGAATAATTTTGCACGCACCACTTTTTTATTTGCTAAAAAAGTTTAAATTATCCAATAGATTTCGTTCAACTTCACAATTGTGTCCCACTTGTTGGTGATTCTTCACAAAAAATAAAAAATGTTATATCTTTATGTTTGAAGCCTGAAATGTGGCAAAAGGTTGAAAAGTTCAAGGGGGCCGAATACTTTCGCAAGGCACTATATATATATATATATATATATATATATATATATATATATATATATATATATATATATATATATATATATATATACACACATATACATACATACATACATACATACATACATACACACACACACACACATATATATATATATATTTATTTATTTTTTTGCCCTGACATACACATTAAAGTATAACTCCAGAAGAGAGGGGAGCTGACCACATCTTGACTTTGTAGATGAAAGTTCAGATTTGCTTAAAGCCTACCTCCAGGTTTCTTGTGACGTTTGGACCAAGTTGGCCAAGCGAACCATTTCCTCCACTAACAGAAGCGCCTGCTGGGAGCTTTGTATAAACAGTATGTAGCATCAGCTACATCCGTATACAGCACTGTGTTTCTGGCAGTCGGATGGAGACTTCCAGTCCAAAAATCACATCTGGCAGTGAGTTCCTTAGCCATTCACATGAAGTTTTGTATTTCAGTAAATATTGGCTGAAATATCTTGGGATAAAAAAAAAAAATAATTGACCGATCTGGAGAGGATGAAATAAAAAGGCTTCCTAAAAATTGCTGAACAGTGCTCAGCCCGATTTGATGTTGTTCCGTGAGCAGACAAGAATGTCTCATCCCGCTGCCAGAACAAAGTTCTATATAATGCAGGTAGCTGATGCTACATACCGTTTATACAGAGTTCCCAGCGGCCACATTTGTTAGTAAAGAAAAAAGTTCCTTTGGACCAACTCGGTCCAAATTAACCATTTAAAGTGACAAGAAATCTGGAGGTAGGCTTTAAGTAAATTTCCACCTTTTGCCTACAAAGATGTGGCCAGTTCCCCTCAATCCTCTCTTCTGGGTCTGATTTACACCATCTCGAATGAGTTAGTATGTTCCCATGTCTGTATTAGGGTTTCCACACACACAATATGTACTTGAAAGAATAAACTGAATTTGTTTGAATGGAACAAACTCCATCAACATCGGGGGTGGGGGGGTGTAACCTGCACACTGTTAACTACAAAATCAGGGGACCGCAGCCACATTATAAATGGATGCATGTGTCCGTCATCTGTATTTGGTGATACCTTACGAAACATCAACTGTGTCACACGGATACAAATAATCAATTACAGTTCTTGTTTAGGGTAAAATCCTTTCAGCCCCTCAATACTACCAGCTGCCCCCCATTCCCAGAGTAGGTCCACACTTACCTCCTCAGAAGACTGACCTCCCGCACTGTCTGCAGCCCAGCTGGTACAAATCTAGAGTTGGTTGTTGCTACTGCAGTACGGATATGTCCCATTCAAGCCAATGAGGGAGGCTCTAACCATTGGAAGTAGTAAGTATGGAGCACAGCTGGTAGTATTGAGATGGCTAGGGAGAGGACCTGGGAGGATTTTGGATTGTTCTTGATGTCAGGAAGAACGATCACTTGAGTGTGACCTGCCTTCCCGCGTCATAACATTTACATTGCTAATAGGTGACTTTTAGACACCTTTCAGCTAGACCCATTTTGCTCAGACAATACTTAAAAAAATAGGTGGTTTTGAGTAAGCTTACTTACATGCTGGCATTACTGAGACTTCAGCCGTTACAATACTTCTTATTCCTAAATTTGATAATCCTCCTCGGATTAATCCACAAGTAAATGCCAAATACTGCAAGAGATATGACAGTTACATTAGTCACTGCAAAGATCTTATTTAAGAGAATTCATCAACAAAAGTCTTTCTGTAAGATTATATGTACATAATATATCATGCATATTATTTACCTGTTATGCCACGTACACACGATCAGAATTTCAGCAAAAGACCGATGAGAGATTTTCATCGGAAAACGCAACTGTGTGTAGGCTGCATCAGAATTTAGCTGGCCGAAGTCCCGCCAGCAAAAATTTGAGAGCATTTTCTCAATTTTTCCAACGGAAGAACTTTCTTTTGGAAATTCCGATCGTGTGTATGCAATTCCGACACGCAAAAATTCATGCATGCTCAGATTCAACTATGAGATGGAAGCAATTGGTTACTGAACTTCCTTTTTCTAGTCCCGTCATACATGTTGTATGTCACCACGTTCTTGGCGGTCGGAATTTGGTGTGACCATATGTATGCAAGACAGCTGGAGCGAAATCCCATTGGAATTCCTTTGGGAAAACCCATCAGCTTTTTCCGACCAAAATTCGGATCGTGTGTACACGGCATAAGAGGTTCCTTTTCGTAGATGTCCAAAAGCTCTGATTCCATCAGACTCAGAACCAACAACTCTATTCAGTATTCCCCATCACTCCTCCCCGGCAGCAACATAAAAGATTATTTGGTGAAGTAAGGGGAAGGTTAGAGGAGCTAGGCCAGCATAATCAGACACTCCCAATGGAGGAGAGGGCTATGATGTACAAGGAGGGAGGGAAACAGACTCTCCTGGAGTAGTCAAGCAAGTTTAAAAAAGTACATTGCAAATGAATAAAAAGATAATTTATGGAAAGAAGAAGAAAAAAAAAAAAAAAAAAAAAAACACTACAAGTAAGCATTTAAAGTAATTTGTGTGCTTTTACCCACATTTCAAAAGTTGGCAACAGGGTCAAACTAAAAGTTATTAAAAAAAAAAAAAAAAAAAAAAAAAAAAAAAACAATATTTTGTACTTTCTGCTATAAAACATATCCAATAAAAAAAAATAGAGAAAAAAAAAATAACTAAGGGATAGTTTTATGTATTTATACTAGCAATGGCGGCGATCAGTGACTTATAGTGGGGCTGAGATATTGCCAAGGACAATTTGGACACTGACACTTTTTGGGGACCAGTGATATTACATTATTACAGTGACCAGTGCTTTAAAAAAAAAAAATAAAAAAAAAAAACCCACATACTGGCTGGGAAGGGGATAAAGGGATTGTAAAGTCTCAAAGTTTTTAACCCTAATGCATTAGGGTGAAAAACCTTCTTTGCTGCAGGCCCCCCCCCCCTAATTTCTTTACCTGAGCCGTAAGCACCATGCATGAGCCCAGCAGCTACAGTCACTGGCCACTCTCATCTAATTAGACAGATTGATAGCAGCGGGAGCCACTGGCTCCCGCTGCTGTCAATCAATTCCAGAGATGCAGGGACCGGGGCAGGGCAGAGTACCGCTGTCTGTGCCAATTAAAGCAGCAGCAGGACTCAAGTGAGCCAGCACAGGTGCCCCCATCGAAAGCAGCTTTCCGTGGAGACACCTGATGAAGAGGAGGATCAGGTCTTCTCTGTGCAAAACACTTGCACAGAGCAGGTAAGTATAACATGTTTGTTATTTTTAGTTTAAAAAATCCAAACCTTTATAACCCCTTTAATATCAGAGGCGATCAAGGGGTTCACTGTGTGCCCATCTAGTGATTTTGTGTACTGTGGGTGGTGCTTTTACTAAGGGAAGACATAGATCTGTGTCCATGCTTTTCCAGAACACAGGATCAATGCCTTCCCTACTGACAGAACAGTGATCTGCCTGTGTATTGGACAATCGGCGGGTGCCGGCAGACATCGAGTCAGCGGTATTTGCAGCTGGGTTCCCGCTGTGTGATCACAGTGGGAGTAAGCCACCGGTGGTGTGCATGCGTGCGCCCTACCTGGAAGAGCCGAATCACGTATATATTTACGTGATCTGGCGCACAGGTGAGTGCGGAGTGTTGTTTATTTTGCTTTTAGGTAAGAATTTGAAGTCATGCCATTTCAGATAAAAGTAACATACTAACTTCATTTACCAAAGAATCAAAATAAAAAAACATTTATGATGGGCATAGCAACTAATCAGGTTCTACTTTTATGTCTCTTGGCATTCCGGACTCAAAAGACATTTTGCATAGGTTGGACTTGATGGTCTTTTTTCAATCTCACCTACTATGTAACTATGTAAAAAGGGGACAGGACACCACCTAGTCAGGGCCAAAGCTCCAGCATTGGGTCACCAGCTGACCTCAGGGGTATACCTACAATAGGAAGAGGTGAGGGAGCTGCTACTTATCTTGGAGGTTTAGCTATCATTTCGTTAAGTTTTTTTGTGTTAATTCATGGTTGACTTACAATGAAATGACAACTGTATGAGTGTGATCTCCTAACAATGTTAATACCATTGCAGTAAAAACACTGAAGAAAAAAAAATAAAAATAAAAGAAGGTTAAGCATCTTTGTCATAAAAATGGTTTCCAGCAAGCACAGAATGGTTTTTCCATGATCAAACTGCCAGTCTAAGCCCAAAGAACATTCAATTTGTAACTAGAAAGATACATTAAGGGAAAAAGAACAGGAAGAGAAGAAATCTCCCTTGTTTTTCACAATAGCCTACAATGTTGGTGTACAACTCAAATTGTACTAAAAGTGAACCTGACCTAGCATAAAATGTTTCCAACTTTATAATAGTGCTGCCACCTTGTGGTGATTGCAAGTACCAATGTCTGCCCTTGGATTAAACCCTTTGTAATTATTATTATTATAACAGGCCAGGTTTTATGTATTACCTTGGGGAGATGCAGACTAGAATACTGCAATCACTGAGCAGCAAATGATATCACCTGTGATGTATTTTAGTTATCTTGCAAACCTGGCCTGTTAGTGGGCCCTGAGGACAGGGTTGATGACCACTGTTATACAGGATTTATATAGCACCAACAGTTTATGCATCGCTTTACAACATGGGGCAGACAGTACAATTACAATACAATTCAATTTAATACAGGAGGGATCAGAGGGCCCTGCTCGTTAGCGCTTACAATCTAGAAGGCAGGGTCAAGTGGAACAAAAGGTAACAGTGGTGAGGAGGATGATCAGGGAGAAAATTTTAATAAAGTTGTTAGGTGTGGGAAGGATAGGCTTCTCTGAAGAGGAGAGTTTTCAGAGATCGTCTAAAAGCAAACAGTAGGAGATAAGCGGACAGATTGGGGTAAGGAGTTCCATAGGATTGGAGAGGCTCTGGAAAAGTCCTGGAGGCGAGCATGGGAGGAGGTGACCAGGGAGCTAGAGAGCAGGAGGTCTTGAGAAGAACGAAGAGAATGATTAGGTTTGTATTTAGAGACTAGGTCAGTGATGTGGCTGGGGGCAGAGTTGTGGATGGCTTTTTAAAATAGTTGTTAGTATTTTGAATTTAATTCGGAAGTCTATGGAGGGATTGACAGAGAGGAGTAGCAGACACAGCGATTAGTAAGGTGGATGAGTCTGGCAGCATCATTCATGATGGATATTGAGGGGGGGGGGGGACGGACTATGTAGAGGTAAGCCAATGAGGAGGGAGTTGCAGTAGTCAAGGCGAAAGATGACCAGGGAGTGAAGTAACAGATTTGTTGTGTCATTGTAATCATGACTACAGCATTAACCACTTCCAGACCGCCCACCGTCGTTATATGTTGGTACTTTGAAGAGGAATTTTGTTTGTTGTACCGCATAACCCCGGTAACCTCTTCTTCAGCGGGTGGTCCGCTTCAAGATAAAAGTGGTCTCTGCGGCGGATTTGCCGCAAGATCACTTTTACTGGTGCCGGGAGAGGGCCCCCCCCTCCCGCCACGCTCTGGTGCCCTCCACAGCTTACTGGAGCCGTCAGAAAATGATCGGATCTTCTCCCTGACATGGAGATGAGTGAGGGGAAGATGGCTCCTACCCAGTGGCCGCCCACCCCTCTCCCTAGGTGTAAAAAAAAAAAAAAATGTCATTTAACAATTTAACATAGTGTACTGTGGCGCCGGTCACAGTGCACTATGATAAGCGCCACGTCGATGCAATCATAAGATTGCATCCATGGCGCTTCATTTGCGGGTTAAAAACCCGCCTTGCGGCGCACTGCAGAACGCTGACTAGCTTCCGCCCGTAAAATCACTGTGATTCTACGGGCGGGAGCATTGTCAATCTTAGACAGGCAGGTCACTTCCGGCTTTCGGCTGCTTCACAAAACCCGGAAGTGACGTCGGCAGCTCCGTTCCTCAGCCTGAGCGGAGCTGCAAGACAGTCAGGCAGGAGGTGAGTCACCGCATAAAGGCTTTCTAGTTTCTACTTTGTTGAGAATGTTCATGCATTTAGCTGAATGAATGGAAAAAAAGCTTTCACAGCCAGAAAGGTTTCCCCAGGCCAGGCGACTTTTGCCGTGGCCAATCAGAGAATGAGCTCTGAAGGGGGGAACTCCACGCCAAATTTCTGAAAAAAAAATTGACGTGGGTTCCCCCTCCGAGAGCATACCAGGCCCTTAGGTTATCCGAGCACGCTACCCGGCCGGCCAGGAAAGGGGGTGGGGACGAGCGGGCGCCCCCCCCCTCCTGAGCCGTACCAGGCCGCGTGCCCTCAACATGGGGGGGTGGGGGCGGCCCCCCCACCCCAAAGCACCTTGTCGCCATGTTGATGAGGACAAGGGCCTCTTCCCGACAACCCTGGCCGTTGGTTGTCGGGGTCTGCGGGCGGGGGGCTTATCGGAATCCGGGAGCCCCCTTTAATAAGGGGGCCCCGGATACCGGCCCCCCACCCTATGTGAATGAGTATGGGGTACAATGTACCCCTACCCATTCACCTGTGAAAAAAATAAAAAGTACAAAAAAAAAAAAACACAACACAGGGTTAAAATATTTTATTGTACAGCTCCGGGGGTCTTCCGTCTTCGGGGGTCTTCTCGCCGGACTCCTCCGCCATCTTCTTGTAGCTCTTTTACTAGCGGAGGAGCCCGGCTTTCTTCCTCGCCGCCGGCCTCTTCTTCCGACTTCGGGGGTCTTGTCCCCCTCTTCACCACAGCGCCTTCTTATAGCTCTTTTACAGGCGGTGGCCCGGTCTTCTGTCGCCGCCGCCGCCCGTTCTTCTTCTTCTTCTTCTTCTCCAGGAGATGTTGACTCGACGATCTCTCCGGCCGGAATGCCAGGGACGCGCTGCGCTGCCACTTATGTAGGGACAATGGGGCGGTGTCACATGGGTTGATGTCACATGGTGACCCCGCCCCCTTACGATGTCACAGTCCCGGAGGATGCTGGGACTGTCGCCATGTGACATCAACCCATGTGACATCAGCCCATGTGACACCGCCCCATTGTCCCTATATAAGTGGCAGCGCAACACGTCCCTGGCATTCCGGCCGGAGATATCGTCGAGTCAACATCTCCTGGAGAAGAAGAAGAAGAACGGGCGGCGGCGGCACCAGAAGACCGGGCCACCGCCTGTAAAAGAGCTATAAGAAGGCGCTGTGGCCCGGCAGAAGAACCGAAGAGGGGGACAAGACCCCCGAAGTCGGAAGAAGAGGCCGGCGGCGAGGAAGAAAGCCGGGCTCCTCCGCTAGTAAAAGAGCTACAAGAAGATAGCGGAGGAGTCCGGCAAGAAGACCCCCCGAAGACGGAAGACCCCCGGAGCTGTGCAAAAAAATATTTTAACCCTGTGTTGTGTTTTTTTTGTACTTTTTTTCACAGGTGAATGGGTAGGGGTACATTGTACCCCATACTCATTCACATAGGGCGGGGGGCCGGTATCCGGGGCCCCCTTATTAAAGGGGGCTCCCGGATTCCGATAAGCCCCCCGCCCGCAGACCCCGACAACCAACGGCCAGGGTTGTCGGGAAGAGGCCCTTGTCCTCATCAACATGGGGACAAGGTGCTTTGGGGTGGGGGGCCGCCCGCCCCCCCTCCCCCAAGGCACCCCCTCCCCCAAGGCACCCCCCCATGTTGAGGGCACGCGGCCTGGTACGGCTCAGGGAGGGGGGGGGCACCTGCTCGTCCCCACCCCCTTTCCTGGCCGGCTGGGTAGCGTGCTCGGATAAGGGTCTGGTGTGGATCTGGGGGGGACCCCCGACGCCGTTTTTTCGGCGTAGGGGGTTCCCCTTGGAATCCATACCAGACCTAAGGGCCTGGTATGCTCTCAGAGGGGGAACCCATGCCAATTTTTTTTCCCCCCGATTACATAAGGGGCGTGGTTTATGAGAAGTGGGAGGGGCCAAAATGATGGGCGGGGTCATGATGGGTGGGGTCTAGCGCCCCCCCCCATCCAAAAACTTCACCAGCCGCCACTGCTCCTACCCTACTCTCCATATCATTGCAGGACAGAAGTGATGTCGAAACGTCACTTCCGCTCATAGCTCTTAAAAGGGTTTTCTTTTTTTTGCATTTTTTTTGCATTTTAGCGTAAATATGAGATCTGAGGTTTTTTGGACCCCCAGATCTCATATCCAAGAGGTCCTGTCATGCTTTTTTTTATATTACAAGGGATGTTAACATTCCTTGTAATAGGAATAAAAGAAACACAAATTTTATTTATATTTTAAAACAGTGTAAAAATTTAAAAGGTAAAATATTTTTTTTTATTAAACACGCCCGCCCCCCCCCCCCCCCCCCCCTGAGCTCACGTGCAGAAGCGAACACATATGTGAGTAGCTCCCGCATATGAAAACGGTGCTCAAACCACCCGTGAGGTATCACCACAATCAGTAGAGTGAGCAACAATTCTAGCCCTAGACCTTCTCTGTAACTCAAAACATGCAACCCATAGAATTTTTTAAACGTCGCCTATGGAAATTTTTAAGGGTAACGTTTGTCGCCATGTGCGCAATTTTGAAGCATGACATGTTGGGGGATCAATTTACTCTGCATAACATTATCTTTCCCAAAAAAAATTATATATATATATATATATATATATATATATATATATATATATATATATATATATATATATATATATATATATATATATATATATATATATATATAAAACTGGGCTAACTTTACTGTTTTTTTTTATTAAAAAAAAAAAAAAAAAAAAAAAACAGTAAAGACAAGTGTATTTTTTCCCCAAAAAAGCGCTTGTAAGACCGCTGTGCAAATACGGTTTCACAGAAAGTATTGCAACGACCGCCATTTTATTCCCTAGGGAGAGATAGATTATATATATATATTATATATATTATATATATATTGGGGGTTTTAAGTAAATTTCTAGCAAAAAAAAAACAAAACTGTTTTTAACTTGTAAATAACAAATCTCAGAAAGAGACTCGGCCATTAAGTGGTTAAATGTAAGCACCTACATTTTATTTGATAAAAGCCTCTCACAATCCCTGTACAGCAGAAGGGAGAAGCAACGCAAGGAGCCAATTTGGTGCACTGCAAGAAGCAGGCTGATAGGAGAAGACAGAGAGATGAGCTCATCAGTCTGCTGCTGCTCCTTTCATTCTCCAGTCAAAAGATGGGAGGTAGGAAGGGGACCTGCAAGGGAAAATGAAACTGCAGCATATATCAGGTTGCCTACCCTACCAGGCAGACTGGGAAATCTGTGTAAACCTTATGACTGGATGGTCAGAATTTCAAATCCTTTGGCAGGTAAAAGTGACCCCATATGTGGATTTAGTTCAAGTATTTGGTTGTTTATCTGGAGTTCAGCTTTAAATCCTGGATTCCAAAGATACATTATATTAGAAGCCAATTTAAGAATCATAATGTTTGACAGAAGCCACAGCCATTTATCAGTAGTAATTAGGGGCGACACAAAGGTTGCTCAGTAAAAAGATTACAAATAAGAAGTGCGGCATTTACTATGTAGAGAGTAATCAGGCCTGGAATGACCTTTACCTTCGGTGCATGTTCCAAATACTGTTTTCCTGCAGACATTTGAGTTATAAGGCGGAATTTGTTGTCCTGAAGAACATAGATTCCCTATGACAAAAAAGTGTGATAAGCAGATATAACAAGAGGATACACAAATAGTATACAACAAGTGGGGGATGTATGGGCCTATACAAAAAGGGGGATAATTGTACAAATCATGTACTATATGGTAATACTCATTCTACCACTCAGCATACTGTAAGAAAGATCCACCTACTGAAGAAGCCTATCACGTGGCGACACGTGTTTAGGGGAGGACTGGAGTTCTGTCACTTTTACCAGCATCTCACCTAGTGAGGTGGTGAGGCGGATTTGTTGATTTATACAAGTTTATCTTTTTATTTCTTGTAAGTGTATTTGAAAAGCAGGGTTTGACAATAAAATATATATAGATGGAATACACTATGTTTTGTCCTTTCTACTTCATTGTATATATAATCTGAGGGGAGTTGTGAGTACGGGATTCTATATCCCAATAAGGAGGAGAGAAGGATTGGAACCGTCAGTCCGGGGTAGTGAGGAAACAGTAGCCTATTCCTATCCACACTGAGCTCTGTGAGCACGGAAGCCTTATCCAATTAATGAGGAGAGGTGGAGTGGAGTCCTATGTCCGCAGTGTGAGGAGAGAAGAGCTGGTTGTTCACTTACACGGAGGTGAGCAGGCAATTTGTTTGGTGGAGGATTGTCACATTGCTTTGTGATCAGGCACAGGACACACTTTTACATTTATTTTGGATTTTCTTATGTATCTTATTCACTTTTACATATTATACGTTTTATTCATTTTGCTGCACTACATAGATTTATATACTTTGTGTACTGCAAGCGTCACCTAGGGTTCTGTCCTACACATGGTGAGGGGCTTCATGGTTTATGACTGATATAATGAAAACAAACGTCTTGTTTTCCCCAAATCTTAAAGTGAAACTCCAGGGAAAAAAATAAAAAATATATATATTTTTTTTTTAACTTGTGATTGGTCCAAAGAAGTTATGTGTAATATTTATCAACAATGTGCAAGTGGCGGCTGGAGATGCTAAAAATGTCTGTTTTATTCTAGCCATTTACAAAATTCCTTGCATTCCTTTACTGAATACAAAGTGTTCTGTGAATGGATGAAATGAGATCCCATGTGTTAACCCACTCTTCCTCTCCGATCATCCAATCACTCTACTGTAAAGCAGAGCTCATAGAGGTGGAGGGAAATGCAGCAAAAAGGAGACAGTCAGGGGTTCGGCAATGCAAGAAGCATGCCAATAGGAATTACACAGTGACAGAGAGGAGTTCAATAGTCTGCTGCTTCTTGTTTCGCTGTCCAGTCACATTGGAGTTTAAATACTAAAGCTGGAGAGTTCAAAATCAGGCTCACTTCTGCACAGAAACCAATCCTCTTCTAACCTCAGCTTGCTCAATTAAAGCAGAGTTCTGCTTAAAAAAAAAAAGAAAATAAATAAGTCTGCAGCTGCTGACTTTTAATAATCAAACACTCACACCTGTCCCAGGGTCCAGCGATGCGGGGGAACAAAGCCCCGCTCATCTCCCCGTTCTCTCTGCGGTGCCGGCATTGTAAATGCGGGCACCCACTGTGCATGTACGAGCCACGCTGCGACTGGCCAGGCAAACATCTGGGACCTGTGACGTGTCCCAGATGATTGCCGAGAGGGAGGGGTGGGGAAGAGGTGATCTAAACCCCAGAGTGAGTGTAGAAAGAAGACCTGTAGGTGGCTGTGCAGTGGGGCAAAACTGTGCAAATGTCAAAACTGGGTGGGCAGATTTTGAAATCAATAGACAGGCCAAATAACTCATGTAAATGTATTTCATCTACAGTATGTATTTAACAGATTGCCTGGAGTTCAGGATTAAATTGCTACAGGGATCCCTGGATCATTGGCCAACACTACATCTGGGCCGTTTAGAAATAGGAGGACTGGATATTCGTGCAAACCTCGGCTCTTAGGTTTTCCACTTGTGTCTGACGTAGCTACTCAGCTGGAGCATACAATGTGTACTCTCCAGTGTAAGCAAACAGAGTAAGCTTACAATGGAAAGATCCACAACAAGGATGAGTGTGGGCCCCCGATGTCTCACCTGGTGATTGGTCCGCAGATTATCAATTTGCTTTTTGAATACTGTAGTCCAGAAGTCTTTGCAGACAAACTTCATGATGTCCAATTCATCTTTGAACCTTGCGGTGTCTTTGGTAAACCTGATAGGAACAGAAATCCATTTGTATAATAAATATTTCTAGAAGCAAGGAGTGGTAGATGTGACAGTGTGATTTTACAGTGAAATCTGAATAATAAGAAAACCATATACATTTTTACCTCTTGGCTGTAATGCCGCGTACACGCGGTCGGACTTTCCAACAGCAAATGTGCGATCGGAGCTTGTTGTCGGAAATTCTGACCGTGTGTAGGCTCCATCGGACAGTTGCACAAAATTTGAGATTTGGTTCTCAAAATTTTCCGACAACAATTCTCTGATCGTGTATACACAATTCTGATGCACAAAGTTCCACGCAATCAGGCAGAAGAGCCGCACTGGCTATTGAACTTAATTTTTCTCTGCTTGTCCTAAGTGTTGTATGTCACTGCGTTCTTGATATTAGGAAATTCTGACAACTTTGTGCGACCGTGTGTATGCAAAACAAGTTTGAGCCAACATCCGTCGGAAGAAAATCCCATGGATTTTGTTGTCGGAATGTGCGATTGTGTGTACGCAGCATTAGACATTTCCTCTGAAGTGTTAATCACAATGTAAGAATTCTTAGTAAAATTGGGGAAGCAGAACTATTGTTTCTCTGGAATCAGTCACTGCTGACACCATACAAGCAGACTATTAGTGCAGAGATTTCATTGGTATACTAGCTCATTATGAAATACTTACCTTAGAACTAGGCACCGGTATCCCACGTGGTCCACTCCGAGGGAGCTGACATTTTTCCCTCGGCATGTCTTCCGGGAACACGATGATGTCACTCGGCACGTCTCCGCCATCCTTCTCTCCACAGGTTCCCAGCTCTTGAGTGGATAGATTGATAGCAGCGCAGCCATTGGCTCCCGCTGCTGTCATCAAATCTAATGACTCCGGGGGCGGGGCCGAGTCCTGCATTCGGCCTCTATGGACGCTGAATGCTGGACTCGGGAGCGCGCCTGCAAGGTAACCCCCTCCGGAGAGAGCTTCTCCAAGGGGGTTATCTAATGCAGGGAGGAGCCGCAAGAGCCAACGAGGGACCCCAGAAATTGATGTCTGGGGCCATTGTGTGCAAAACGAGCTGCACAGTGGAGGTAAGGGTTTGTTATTTAAAAGTATTTACAAAGTATTTGTTATTTAGTATCACTTAAAGTCTGGGTTCCCAGCGGCTGCATGCAAAGTAAATATCTCCTAAACCATACAGGTTCAGGAGATATTCATTTTAGCTACAGGTAAGCCTTATTAAAGGCTTACCTGTAGGTAAAAGATAACAATTTGGGCATACAACCACTTTAAAGTATATGTAAACCCCCATACCATAAAACAACCCATTCAGTTTAACCGTTTGCCAACCATATACTGTATATATACACAGCGGCAAGGCGGCTCTGCTACGCAAGATCACATACCTAGTACATGAACCTGCACCTCCAGGTCTGGGGCGCCCCTGCCAACGGTGGCCCACTCCCGCTGTGGTTAGACACAATGGGAGCTGATCGGTGGGTGGAGCTGATCAGTCAGGTCAATGTTCCATCAGCCTCACACCAGGCGGACTGATGCTCCTTTAGAACCCCCCCCCCCCCCCCTTTGCCCCCTTCAGCAGGGGTAGTTTATAGGGTCTGACTGCTTACGGTCCCCGTATGCCGCATGGAGCTGGTTTGTATTCGGCCAAGCCTCCATACATCCTGCTGAGTCGCGTCTGATGTCCTGCTGGAATACATAATTTTTTGCACACGATTACTTATCTTGTGCACCCTTTTCTTCTCCCCTGAAGGAGGAATATACAAAATATTTCCTAAACACGTTGGGTTTTGGGTTCAGCTGTGAACACCTTGAAGTCTGTTGGGCCATTATGCCATCTTGGCCGGCTCGGTGCTACAGCCTACCTCACAAATTGGGTGCTTATTTTGTCTTTTTGTATTTATTTATATCATCATGCTATGCATCCATGTATTTTACCGTCCCTCTTTTGGGAATTCTTTTTACATTATGTGATGAACAAACTATTTTATACCTTTGTAATACTCTTTCACACTCCCCCAATCTGCCTATAAATTCGGCAGGCACCGATGTTTTGGTACACAGGCAGATCACTGTTCTGTCAGTACAGAAGGTGTGGATCCTGTGTTCCTGTAAAGCAGGGGCACCAATCCACGGTGAATTTAACCCTTTGATCGTCCCTGCTGTTAACCCCTTCCCAGCCAGTGTCAGCATAGTGGCAGTGCATATTTTTTTTTAGCACTGATCACTGTATTAGTGTCACTGGTCCCCAAAAAAAAGGGGCAGTTAGTGCCGCAAATTCAAAGTCCCACTATAAGTCGCTGATCTAGTAAAATAAGAAAATAAATAAAAACATCCCACGCTTAAGCCTCATGCACACAATCGGACTTTATACAAACTTTCCTGTGGATTTCTGTAAAAAGGCGTTGTCCATGAACTTGTTAAAGTGGTTGTAAACCCTTACAACCAACTTTGACCTACAGGTAAGCCTAGATTAACTACACGGTTTAGGAGATATTTGCCAAAAGACAGGCACCGATGTCTGCGGCGCATGCACCGTAGACAGCGTCGCGCAGGCGCACTGAGAATAACAGCGGCGGAGCAGCGAGATCCACTGAGAAGATGGACGCTCTGGACTACAGGGGACAGCTGTGACTTCGCTGGCTCCTGTGTCAGGTAAGTGACACATAATGGACTACTATGCGATGCATAGTAGTCCATTATGCTTTACCTTTGCTGGGAAACAAAGAGGAAGTAAACTCATCAGGGTTTACTTCCTCTTTAAGCATACACACAATCTGACTTTTTCCAATGAAAGGCAAAACATTTGTGTATACATAAACAAAAATTATAAATAACCCCCCCCCCCCCCCCCCCCTTTCTTATAAATGATCCCTCTGTTCTCAGCTGCATAAGTAACCAAGAGTTCTAGAAGAGGAAAAACAGCAGTACACTGGTCCATCCCCCCCGAGTGAATGGCTGTGCAGGGTTTGGGGGGGGGGGGGGGGTCAGCATAAGTCTGATCACTGGAGAGGAGAGCAGGCTGAGTTCCCAGCACAGCTACAGTACTAACCACACTGTGCTCTCCTGCTTAGTGTGGTCAGTTTTTTGTTTTGTTTTTTTTTAAAGGAAAGCAGTGGGACTGGCAGGAACACCAGGGATTTTACACAAAGGAAGCAATAACAAAGAACAGGATGCTTTCTCATACAAGTACATCGTACAGCAGGCACATATAAGGAATATGAAGTGTTGGGTTTACATATTTTTTTTCATTAATTTCATTGGCCAAAATAATAATATATTCTGGCCATTAAAATTATTTAACGCTCAGGCTACGTTCACACTATTGCGACTTTCTCCGCATCCAATTCGCATGTGAGGAGATTGTGACGGGCTCTCACACATCTGGAGCATCTCCGGAGCAAATTGCACTGGAGTCCTGTATGTCTTCTGGTCCGACTTCAGCCAAAAATTCAGACTGAAATCAGACCTGAAAACGGTGAACAAGGACACACCGGACCCCTGCTGTGAGCCTCTCTGTGTGGCAGTGTGAACCCAGCCTTGAGCACTAAAAGCATAATAGAAATAAATGTGGCCTGTCACAAACATGTCAAAACAATGACATGCCTCCATCCCTACGCATTGCATAAAAAAAATAAAAATAAAAAATAAACTGGACTTTGCATGAGGCATGTCAATGTGTATACTACCGCATATGATATTGAATCTGCATTGATTTGGCATCCCACAAAACAGATTGCAAGAATCAGATCACATTGGTGTGAAGACCCATGCAATCTCATTCCAGTGCAGCAAAAAAAAATAAAAAAAAATAATAAGATGCCTGCACCATTTTTGTGCAGTGCGGTGTGATTTGAGTCCATACAAAATAAATGGGCTCAAATCGCACTGTAAAGAACCATGTGTGGTTTAAACAGAAATGTGGTGCGTGTCCATTTCTAATCACATGCGATGTGCGGCACAAGTGTGAACCCAGGTTTAGGTGCGCGGACCCCTTATAAAACTTCATCTGGTTCCAAAAACAGTAAAATTACCCAATTCCACTCTGGTCAAAAAAAGTCACATCAGTGCTTACCTCTCTATCAATCCCTGCCCTACGCGGAATCCCATGCTCTCCAACTTAGTGATGCATTTTCCATTCTCCTGCAAGAAAAAGAGTGTAGCAAAAGTTCAAAAGCCATGTACAAAAATAAGATACTTCAAGACAGCTAATCTTCTAATGTACAGTTTTGAATCCATTATACACCATATGAAAAAATAAGAAAAAAAGTGTGTGGACCCCTCCGAATGATTGGGTTCAGGAGTTTCTCGTGAAGAGTACTGTTCCTGCTACAACATAAAAAGACATTAAGCCCTGGTTCACATTGGTATGATTTAACATGTCAAATCGCATGTCAAAACGGCAGCAATTGTACCGTCCTAATCTGTGCGACTCTGCACCGCACCGATTTCAAAAAGTAGTTTCTGTACTACTTTTTGCAATTTCGGGGGGGGGGCTTGCGATTTACATTGACATCTGTGCAGAAACATGCACAGATGTCTCTGAAATCGCGGCCAAAATCAGGACTGACTTGTGGGAGTGAAATTGCGTGGGTTCAGCTTCATTCCCGCAGCTCAGTGTGAACCTGGACTGGGTTCACACTATAGCGATGCGGGAACCAGTGGGATTCCAGTGCCAGTTCCTGCATCGCATCTCTCCCGCATGCAGTTCACACTGCCCTCTGCGAACCCCTGTGGGTGTCAAAGCAATGTTAATGACACCCCCAGATCGGTTCACAGATTGCAGTGCAAACTGTGAACTTGCACAGGAATCAGATCAGATGGGTGAGAACACCCATACCATCCGATTCTAGTGCGGGGAAAAACAAGCCCCTGCACTATTTTCTGTGCGAATCCAAAAGGATTGTATGGCTGAACTCACATTGCACAGACATCGCATGTGAATAGCACCGCAGTGCTGATTTGAATCACATGCAATATCTGTGTTCGCAATAGTGTGAACCCGGGCTTAAGATAATTGTGCGCTTCCAACTTTGTGACAAAAGTTTGGGGGCGAGGGAGACCATCTTGTGTTCTAGTAGGACTACTTCTGTGTACAAAGGCAGCTCCATAAAGATGTGATGCGACCAGTTTGGTGTGGAGGAAGTCACGTGTCCGGCACAGAGTCCTGACCGCAACCCTACTGAAAACCTTTGAGATGAATTGGAATGCCAATGTGAGCTAAACCTTCATGTCCAACACCAGAAGAACAACAAGGGAGCACAGATCTACTGCAATAAAAGAGTTATATTTATTTAGTGTAAAAAAAAAAAAAAAAAAAAAAAAACAGTAGTAACAAAGTAACAACCCCTAATCTTCCCATTCATCCAGCACTGGGACAACAGCCTGGCGCAACCCTTGGGTGGGATCAGAATGATGTTCTAGCAGCTGTCAAAAGGACTTGTCAGACAGGCCCACTTCAGCGCTCTCAGGGCAAGCCATGATCACTTGAGAGCACCTCCATAAGGGTGAGGGACAGGCTGCCAAAGTGAAAGTGGTACTGAACTCAAAACCAAAAATGTAATATATTGCAGCTTACCAATTATTAGATGTGGTGGCTGCATATGTTGTTATCACACAGCAGTTGCACAAACAGTTACCATGAGAGTTGTTTTCTTTTGGGATAAAGGATTTACATAAATAATGAATAAAGCGAATAAATAAAAGCGGTCAGTGGTAGATGTTTATTTTTATTTTTTTCGACACTCTAAAAATCTGTAAGGTGAACTTACACAGGACCCCCTTCCCAATGACCTGGAGCATGGCGATCATCCATTCTGACACTTCGTATAGCCCTAATTCCATCGGAATTTCCGACACACAAAGTTTGAGATCTGGATCTAAAATTTTCCGACAACAAAACCTGATCGTTTAAATTCCGATCGTGTGTAGACAATTCCGACGCACAAAGTGCCACGCATGCTCAGAATAAATTACGAGACGAAAGCTATTGGGTACTGGCCTATTTATAGTCCCGTCGTACGTGTTTTACGTCACCTCGTTCTGAATGCCTGGATATTGCAACAACTTTGTGCGTCCATGTGTATGCAACACAAGTTTGGGCCAAAATCCGTTGGGAAAAAACAGACGGATTTTGTCATCGGAATGTTCGACTGTGTGTATGGGGCATAAGAGGTGCTTTTTCGGCCACTTTTAACCCCAAAGAAGGGTCTGTGTTGCGGCGCTTCCAAAACGCTTTTTGGGCGCTTTGGAAGCGCTGCCCATTCATTTATATAGCACTCCCAAACTGCACCAAAGATGTGGCTTGCAGGACTTTTCCTAACAACCCACAAGCGCACCGCCCCAGCGTGACACACTGAAATTAATGGAAGGTGGTTTTCAGGGGCTATTTAGAGGATTTTTCTAGCGCTAAAACACTCTCATTGTGAAAGGGGTCTTAAGCAAACATTTATTATATTGCAGCCTACCAATTCTTAGATATGATGGCTGCATTCGTTTCCTTTTTTTTAGCTTTCCTTTCTTCTAGTAATCCAGCCAGCAAGTCTGTTTTTCACAAGCTCTCCAGCAGAATGTATTAGTTAACATGGGTGAGACAAACAAACGAACACTTGCAGGGGTGATTTTCTGTACCTGAGGTGGAGTTTGGCTTCAATTTGTTAGTGTATCGAAATCTGCTAATACATATAACACTCCCCCACATACTGACAATTCTGCTGTCTGCTGTGCTCCTTGCTACAGCATTGGGGCACTTGAATACAGGGAGGTGTGTTACTGGCCAGATAATCAGATGAAAACAGAGTGCAAAAAGCCAAATTAGAGAAAACGAATGCAGCCATCACATTGAATGATTGGGGAGCTGCAATAGATTGCATTTTTGGTTTTCAGGCTCCAAGCTAGCGGGTGTGGGGTTCGGCCAGCCGCTCCAGGCTATCAAGTGCAGGCCTCTTTCCAGCATCAGTATCTGACCTCAGATATGATCTTTTGAAAAGAATCGCCCCACAAAAAACTCCCACCGACTTCCAAGATCTTCCCAGAAGAGTGTCAGCTGTGTTAGCCCCAAGAGGGGGCAATGCCATATGACTGGCCATCATTTCGGAATGGGATGTCCATAAATGTTTGGCCACTTATATACATGTTTGCATTACACTCGTATTTATATTCACAGGTGAAGTATGGCCCATCATGATTTTTGGCCATTTGCACAGTAAAAGTTTGCGCTAATAAAGTGTGCCCCACCTCCAACTTTTTCTGAATGCAAAGAGCCAAAAATCATGTTCAGCTTTACACATATTTGGAAGACGGCGCAGACTGGGCAGCGGGGTTCTTCCTCAACATTTCTGGTGAAGCACCCAACACCTGCAACATGTCATCTTTGTACATCTAACCAGCCACAGGATAAGCTCAGTGACAACACACACACACACACACACACACACACACACACACACACACACGGCTCACCACTTCACCCTGCTCGCCCGCCTTGTACACACAGGACACGATCTCATTGTGCAGCAATAAGAAGAGAGCCTCCTCTGCCATGTCCTGCTTGTTCATGTAGTCTGCCGGCTGACGAGCATGCGCACTTTGCTCAGCCCGGCGATCGTTGTACAGAGAGGCAGCGCAGATCACATCAGCCTGACATCCTCCGCTCTGTTTGCACCGCGCGCGTCACTTCCGTTTCCGTTTGGGAAAAACAGCTGGAACAGCAGTGTCCATGGAAACCAGTACACTGCAGCTGTCAGGAGTGATAGAAGCAGTGCAGACAGAGAACACAGAGTACAGCAGAGAGATCAGGGGGCTGGGCGCAGGGAATGGCCGGCTTTTCATTTAACCTGTTCATGGCCAGATTGGCCAAACACAGGACAACCTTTCCAATTGTTTTGTTCCTGGAAATCTTTGTTTAGGAATGCCGCTGACCTATAGAAAAACTGATCCTATTATTGGCTGCTCAACACGGCCCACAAAGCCTAATTTTGGCGTTAACACTGGAATGTGCGCACTTTTATGTGTTCCAGATTTATTCCAATATGCTGTAAAATGCACAGGAACGCACAAAAAAATAACACAGGTGCTATGTATGCAAATCACGCCGCAAACAAGTCGCGCGATACTGTGCTGTTTGGTGGTCGCCAACATGCTGCGTTTACTACATGCGATTAATGGCACCCACGTGCGTCTTGCAAGGGCAGTGTCTTTATGTGTGGTGTGAGAAATGCGCACAAAACTTGCCTTTCCTGCGCTGCGTTCTAGTGTGAACCGGCCCTTGTAAACAAGAATAACAAGAGAAAAAATATAGACCTCTGTGATTCTACTCTCAGTATCAGACCTCTTTTTGAGATGGGAATGAGGGACACCTATCAGCAAAAATATGCAGGCATAGGACACACCCCTTGCCACACCCCCTTAAAGGAGAATTGTACAAAGAAACAAGATTGGTTAAAACCATGAGTGCCTTTTTTTTTTACCACTACCATTCCTTTATATTGGCTTTTGGAATTTACAAATGCAGCAATTTAGAAATTGGATGAAAGGTTTAGCGCTGGAAAACACTTCTTGATAGATAAAAAGTGAATTTTATATACAGCTATATGGATCAGACAAAAATGAGGGACAAATGAGGAGGAAATAGCTCCCAACTATCCCTGATTTTAAGGGACTATGCCTGATTTGGAACAAAGTTCCGTTGTCCCTCTTTCCTCCTCATTTGTCCCTCATTTCTGATCTATATAGTTGGATATAAAATGCACTTTTTATCCTTCAAAAAGTGTTTCCCAGTGCTAAACCTTTCATCCAATTTTTAAGTTGCTGCATTTGTACATTTCAAAAGCCATTATAAGGAATTGTGGTGGTAAAAAAAAAAAAATAATAATAATTTGTGGGTTTAACTAATAATTTTTGTATAATTCTCCTTTAAGGGGGTGTGGCAGGGCTGTGTACCCTGTTCCTTCATATAACCGAAAATTGTACCATACTTACCGTAATTTTCTTTTCCTGGTGCCTATCCATGGCAGCATACCTGTGACAAGCTCCGCCTTGGCTCCTCCCTCAGGACTAGTGAATATTATAAAAGAAAAGGTTAGTACAGCCCCCGCATTCTCGTTAATATAGAATACCGAGGGTGGGAATGTATGCTGCCATGGATAGGCACCAGGAAAAGAAAATTACGGTAAGTATGGTACAATTTTCTGTTTTCCTGGTGCCTCCATGGCAGCATACCTGTGACAAATAACTAGCTGAGACGGGTGGGATAATGCTTAGAGGTTTATTAAAGAATTTATTATTTAGAAGAGGCGAAGGCCGAAGTGACTGCCTGTCTGCCAAACTCCACTGAGGAGAGAGCTCCTGGGTCCACCCTGTAATGTTTCAGGAATGTGTGTTGGGACGACCAGGTCGCTGCCCGACAAATAGTTTCGATAGACACATTCGCTCTTGCCGCCCAAGAGGCAGAAACCGCTCTTGTGGAGTGCGCCCTGACCGCTGAAGGGGTCTCTAGTCCCTTTGTCCTGTACACCTTGTGGATGAGTTTGACGATCCATGAGGCGATCGTTCTGACTGATGCCTCCTTTCCTTTGTATTTTCCCCAGGGAATTATGAACAGTCTGATGGAAGCCCGGAATGAAGCTGTGGCTTGCAGATAGCATTTCAGAGTGGAGGCGATGTCTAATTCATGAAGAGCGGCAGAGTCCTGTTCAGAAAATGTTGGGAGTGCCCAGGGTTCTGACATGCTCAAGGATGAAGCGACCTTGGGAATGAACCCTCGTACTGTTCTGAGTTCCACTCTATCTGGGTAAAATATAATGTGATCCTGATCTGCCCCAAAGCTTGGAGCTCTGACACCCGTCTGCCGGAGGTTATGGCTATCAGAAAGGCTAATTTTAAAGTTAGATTCCAGAGCGATGCTGAGTTCGAAGGGGCAAAGGGTGGATTGGCTAAGGACTCCAGGATGACCGTAAGGTCCCAAGTGGGAAAAGATTGTTTGGTTGGTGGTCTGATCTTCCTGACGGCCTTAAAGAATTGGATTAACAATGGATCCTCCGCCCATCTTTTACTGGTTGCTGCTGAGATCGCTGATACCTGTACCTTCAATGTACCTAACGCAAGGCCTAGGTCCAGGCCTGCCTGTAAGAACTCAAGAATTTGAGATGACGAAGGGGAACCTGGGTCACAGTTTCTATCAAGCATGAAGGCCCTGAACTTGTTCCATACTTTATCGTATATGTTGTTCGTGGATGGCTTTCTCGCTTTGAGCAGGGTTGCGATCACTTTGTCGGAGCACCCCAGGGATTGGAACCTTTTGCTTTCAGTTGCCAGATGTGAAGGTCCAGCCTGTGGGGATCTGGGTGGATGTGGGATCCTTGCGACAGGAGGAGGGGTACTATTGGAACCTTGACTGGAGGACTGGTGCTCAAATCCATTGCCGTAGGGAACCAAGGCCTTCTTGGCCAGTATGGTAGAATCGCTATCACCGTCGATGTCTCCCTCATGAGTCTTGACAGGAACCTCGGTATGAGGGGCCACGGAGGAAAAGCGTAGGCCCGATCGCATGCCCAAGGGGCTAATAGGGCATCTGTTGCCTCCGCCTGGGGGTGCGGAAACCTCGAGATAAACCTTGGAAGTTTGGTGTTGGATGCTGTCGCAAAGAGGTCTAGCTCGAGGGGCCCCCACTGGATCACTATCCAGCTGAAGATTTTCGGGTGTAAGGACCACTCGTTGGTATCTGCGAACCTGCGGGAAAGGTCGTCCGCCCTTGAGTTGAGATGGCCGGGCAGATAGACTGCCCTCAGGTCCTTCAGATTCCTTTCGGCCCAGAGGAATATGGGTTCCACCTCGTTCAGGAGAGATCTGCTGCGTGTTCCCCCTTGTCGGTGCACATAGGATACCGCGGCCCTGTTGTCCATCCTGAGGAGAACTGGTTTGCCCGAAATCTCGAACTCCAGGGCTAGCAGTGCAAGATAGGCCGCTCTGAGCTCCAGGACATTGGACACCATGCCGGCTGCATTGAAGGACCATCTTCCTTGTACTGAGGTCTGGTTGGAATGTGCTCCCCAACCAGCTGCGCTGGCATCGGTAGTAATTATGATCCAGTCGACATGCCCTAGCGGGCGAGACTTCAGAAGCGTCTGTCTCTTCATCCACCAATGTAGACTCCTGAGCATCTGGGTCGTCAGGTGTATGGGTTGGGATAGATATCGTCTGTTCCACAGTCTTAAGAACTCCAGCTGAAAATGTCTCAAATGCCAGTGGGCCCAGGGGACCATAGGGATGCATGATGACATCCGTCCTATCAGGCTCAAACAATTTGAGGCTGTCAGGTAGGATCTCGAGCTCACCTTCTTCATTTGTTGGACAATGGAAGATACCTTCTGAGGTGGGAGAGACACCGTTCCGTTCATTGTATTGAACAGGGCTCCCAGATAGACCATCTCTTGAGTCAGAGAGAGGAGACTTTTCTCGTGGTTTATCTTCCATCCAAAATCCACTAGTGTTGTCAACAGGATATTCCTGTGTTCCAATAACTGGGTTGGGTCCTTCGCCAGGAGTAGAAGGTCGTCCAGATAGTGATACACCCGGAGCCCCAATTCTCTCAGAGGTGCTATGATGGCAATCAGGGTCTTTGTAAAGACTCTTGGTGACGTGCAGAGGCCAAATGGAAGGCTCTGAAATTGGAGATGTACTTGCCCCACCGCGAATCTCAGGTATTTCTGGAACGTAGGGAGTATGGGTATGTGTAAGTAAGCGTCTTGCAGGTCTATTGACAACATCCAATCCCCTGGTTGGACTACGCGAATAATCGTCTGTAGAGACTCCATCTTGAATTTTTCCAGAAAGATATAGCGATTTAGCCTCTTTAGGTCTATCACGGGTCTCCACCCTCCGTTTCTCTTGGGGACTAGAAACAGGGTGGAATAGAAACCTAAAAATCTCTCGGATGGAGGCACTGGAACTACTGCTCGTTGCTCCTGTAGGGAAAGAAGAAATTGCTTTAGAGCTTCCGCTTTTTGAGGGGATCTTGATACCCTTGTCGGGGAAAAAAAGTCCTTGGGAGGTTTGTTTAGGAAAGACCAGAAGTGACCGTGTTTGACTGTTGCAACTACCCAAGGATCCCTGCATTTTTGTTCCCAAATCTTTGAGAACTGTTTCAACCTGGCCCCCACAGGGATCACTTGGGCTGGCCTGGCGTCAAAAGGATTTTGATGGATCCTGTGGGGTGGGTACTGGCCTCTGCCTCCTGGACTTGAGAAACGTAGACTGTGTGCTTTTCCAGTTGTGCCTGAAGCCTTTCCCTTGTCTGGATTGACGGTAGTCCCTATTTTTGGAGTATTGGAACCTTGGTGCGGATGATCTGAAACGTCTGGATCGCCTGTCTTGGGGAAGTAGGCCTGACTTTCCGCCAGTGACCCGAGAGATGGCCTTGTCAAGTTTTTCCCCAAACAAGGCTCTACCATCAAAAGGTATCTTGCACCAATTTTGCTTCGAGGCAACGTCCGCTGCCCATGGTTTTAGCCACAGTGCCCCTTTGGCCATTACTGTGTGAAGCATTGCCCTTGCGGAGCAACGAATCGAGTCGATGGCGGCCTCCCCAATGAAGTCAGCTGAGAGCTTCAGCTCATCCAATGCCTTGATTATATCTTCTTTAGGGATATCCTGTTGGATTGCCGACTCTATATTATCTGTCCAGACGCGTAATGCGTTGGACACTGATGTCAGGGCTATTGCAGGTTTACCGGCATTTCCTGCCATCTGATAGGCCTTCTTAAGGTCGAGGTCCATCCTCCTGTCCAGAGGGTCCTTGAAGGAAGTTGAATCTTCTAGGGGCAAAGTGACATTCTTGGCCAGCCTTACCACTGCGGCATCTACCACCGGAGGGCCCTCCAGCATTTTGGAATCTGCCTCAGAGAGAGGGTATAATTTTCCCAATCGATTGGTGGAAAGTCTTTTGTCTGTCCTCGCCCATTCTTCCTCGATCACTTCCCTGATTTCCTCCATAAGAGGGAAGAAGGAGATCTGGCGCTTAAGGAAGGGGAAGTATGATTTGGACTTCCTGACCTCCATGATGGAATCCTCCCAACCGATTGCTTGTTTGACAGCCTGCACATAAGGCTGGACCATGGCGAAGGCAAAGCCAGAGGCATCTGCGTCATCTGAAGAATCCTCTGAAATGGCCATTTCGTCCTGATGCTTAGAGGAGGAGGGAGGGAACGGACGACCACCTGCACTCGTGGATGGTCCAGGAATGGAGGCCTCAGCCATCTGTTCCTGAGGAGGGGATGCTGGTTGTTGCGTCGGCATTGTGGCGACCAATTCCGCAAGGGAGTCTTTTACTGCCTTTTTGAGGAGATCTGCCACTTGAAGGCCCTCAGACTCTCTGTCCGCTGCATAGTCTCTAAGGCAATCTCGACAAATCAGTTTATCCGGAAGCGGAGTGCCTCCGCAGGCCTGACATCTAGTAGGTCTAGGTCTCGGGGAGCGCCAATGACGGCGCCTCTTGGCTGAAGCTTTCCTGCCACTTCTGTAATGCCCATGTCTGGGCGACCTGTCCCTGCTGTGACTGGAATCATCATCATCATCTTCATATCGCCTTGAGGTCTTCTTAGACGTCTTCTGGCGTACAGGACTGAAATACAAAAAGTACCGTCCTTAGTGCACTCTTTTTTTTTTTTTTTTTTAAACTTACCTGGGCGTAGGTCCTTACCTTGGGAGTAGAGTAGGATCTTGAGCGGGCGGCGAAAGGCTCATGTTAGGCGGCTTAGCAGAGGTAACGGCTAGGAAAGAGTCAGAGGAAAAGACGTCAACCGGTCGTGCACTGATTCACGAAAAAAAAAAAAGGGAATTTGCCTGCATAAGTAACGACTTCCCCCCCCTGTTACTGTGTGCTGTGGTTTTTTTTTTTTTTTTAAACATCCATTTTTTTTTTTTTTTTGGAGGCTCCGATGAAAAAAGAAATTTTTAAATAATTTAATAATTCAATAAATTAATAAATCAATAAATTAATAAATTAATAAATTAATACACTTTCAATGAACGAGTTATTCCTTCAGAGCTATACATATATATATATTCGCATACTCACATGTATTAGAAAACAAATGCATTAAGACATGCCTTACCTTAACAGGGGTGGGTATAGCCTAGAACTCTAGAGTGTAATTCTCTTGTTGACTACAGGCATTTCACTTGTGCTGCTGGGGAAATAAATAGGAGGAGGGGGAGTGATGGCACGCTTGAGCTCCTCCCCTGACGCTCTGAGGGCAAAAGGAACCATTCGCCCTCAGTCAAAATGGCAGTCGAATCCTCCGACGCTACCGCGCATTCGCCGAACGTCGAGACTGGCCGCCGAAACATACGACCAGCCGGCGCATGCGCAGACGACGGCGGGAACGCTGAACTATCATAAAATAACACAGACTCGCCGCGCGCGACCCCTAGTGAGTCTAAGGATGACAAACGCACGTGGGAAAGGAAGGGGGACCTCCTAAAACTATGGGAACCAGGGGAACCAGAGCGCAAGAGAGAGAGAGAGAAAGGACAGGTGAGACTGGAGAGGAACAACAAGTCTCAGGAACAGAGCAAAGCTGCCACCTCTGCTGTCATAGACTGGAGCCTGAACGCCCATACTGCAGGTAAAGCTCTTACTTAAGAGACAAACTGCTTGTCCCAAAAGATCCTACAGAAGGGACTTCCAACCTTATAAGCGCGTTTAGCTGCCCAAGAGAAGGAACTGCGTCCGGGAGAGGCTTGAACCCGGACGGACGCTGCCGAATGCAGAAGGTAAGGACGCCGACCAGGATTCACTGCCATGAGGTATGAGGAAAAAAAGGAGAATGCGGGGGCTGTACTAACCTTTTCTTTTATAATATTCACTAGTCCTGAGGGAGGAGCCAAGGCGGAGCTTGTCACAGGTATGCTGCCATGGAGGCACCAGGAAATTTGCTTATAGGCGTCCCTCGATCCCATCTCAAAAAGTTGGGAGGTTGGCCTGTGGTTACTATGCAGCATGGCAGAACCTCAGCATGGGACATAACAGATCACTGTTGTAGTGGACTACTACAGTGATTATCTGCTTCTACATTGGTCCCACGGGTATGGCATATGCATACTTATATTAATGCAAGCTGAATCAATATAACTACTGTATGTAATAAAATCCATTCCTGGAGTTCATTTGGCCAATTGATTAGGCTGTATAAAGTGCCATTTATCCTGAAGGATGGAACACTTCTTCTATAATGGGGATTAAGTGATTCCGGGAATTATTGGACAGCCAATCAGCCCTATACTGTCACTGATCATCTGGTAAGTGAGGGTCCCTAGTTTATCTGTAGACTCCTTATCTATACCTAGTACACCCCTGATCTGCATCCACTCTGTGCCTAGCTTATGCTAGGGTTGTCCCCTTTTCTTCAAGTCAAACCTGAACACTTTAATGGCGCACTGCATTTTTTTTTTTTATAGCAAAAACTATACATATATTTTTTTATTAAATAACATTTCTAATCATATGAAGTTAAGAACAAAAGTCCCCTTTACATCAGAGTCCACAGAGTTCCCCTTTTATATCTGAACTCACAGAGTTCCCTTTCACTGTAAGGGGGGACTCTGCAGACTCTGCTGTAATGGAGAACACTGGAGCCCCTAACTTAAGGGATGCTCTGGGAACCCTGATCTAAGGGGGAACACTGAAAACTCTGATGTATGGAGAGGACACTAATGTAAGGGGAAACACTGTGGCCTCTGGTGTAAAGGGGAACTCTGAGAACCCTGATTTGCCTTAGTGTACTCACTCAGGGGCAGGAGAGAGAAGGGGGGAGACTTCAGTCACAGACAGGGATGGATGGTGAGCTCACTTACCCCTTGGCAGTCAGCACCTCTCATCTAGATGTACCCGAGGCTGCTGGACTTCAATCCCTGGCACTATGCCTCAGAAAAAAAAAGTTGGGGCTGGAAATTTGGAGTGAGGGCAGACACAGAGGGGTAGGGGTGGGGGGATAAGGTGCAGATTGAGCCCTTTCTCCTCTCCTGTCTGTGTGTTTGGGGATGGGGGGGGGTGGGGTTTTTTATAATGCTGGCTTTAGAGGCTGTGAAAGAGTATCAGACACTCTCAGCTTAGACAACTGAAGCCAGCAACCCTTCTGGGAAAGCCATAGTCCAATCTATATAATGTGTCTGGGTTTCAAGCAGTCTGAAACCCGGACGCATGATTCCAAACCCGAACTGTCCGGGTGAATCCTGGACAGGTGGCAACCCTAGCTTATGCCCTCTAGGCTTTTTGCACACTGCTGCCTAAAATTCTGCATTTTTAGTCATACAGAAGGGTCGATTTACTAAAACTAGGGAATGCTAAATCTGGTGCTAGAAACCAGTTTCCGGATTTTTTTTTTGTCAAAGCTTAATTGAATAAGCTGAATTTAGAAGCTGATTGGCTACCATCCAGGGCGGCACCAGATTTTGCACTCAAGTTTTAGTAAATCAACTCCATTGTTTGTTTTTGTTTTTTATATATACTGCTGTAAATGCAAACCATTGTTTTGTTTTGTTTTTATATATATATTGATGTAAATGCAAACCATTGTTTTGTTTTGTTTTGTGTGTAAACAAGCGATGTGTATAGATCAGTAAGAAAAAAAAAAGAAATACAGAAATCTGTGTTGTCGCTTAGAATTTTATGCATATATATATACAAATACATGAATATGCCACACTCCCTTGATTAAAAAAAAAAGATAGAAAAATGTTTACGCTGGTGTATGCATACACACAAATACACGCAAGTGCTATGTAGCCTATCCTCATGTTTTTTTCTTCCAGGAATCTTTGATATTCGTACATCAGTACAGTGTGCAAGTACCTTAGTGACACTAAGACCCCTTTCACACTGGGGCATTTTTTCAGGCGCTTTAGCGTTAAAAAAAGCGCATGTAAAGCGCTTGAAAGAAGCCTCATCTGCCATCCCAATGGGAAAGCCCAAGTGCTTTAAGAAACCTTTCACACTGCCAGCGCCCGAAAATAGCTTGTAAAGCGCCGCTTAAACTAGCGGCGCTTTAACCAGCGGCGCTTTAACCAGCGTTTTTCGAGTGCTAGTGGGGCGCTTGTAACCCTTGCTAGTGGCCAAATAAAGGGTTAAAAGCGCCCACAAAGCACCGCTGCCAAAAGCGCTTTGCAGGCGCTTTTCAGGCGTTTTGCAGGCACTTCCCATTGATTTTAAGGGGAAGGGGCGCTTTAGAAGCGGTGTATCCACCGCTCCAAAAGTGCTGCAAAGAAGCTGCTTGCAGGACTTTTTTTGATGCCCTGCCAGCGCAGCGCCTCAGTGTGAAAACACTCAGGCTTTCACATTGGAATTGCAGACGAGGCTTCTTTCAGGCGCTTATTTTAACGCTAAAGTGCCTTAGTGTGAAAGGGGTCTCAGTGTGAAAGCACTCGGGCAATTTTTTTAACGCCTGAAAAACGCTCCAGTGTGAAAGGGGTCTAAAGGTTCGGGTTTTAAAAAAATGAATAAACATATGATACTTACCTCCACTGTGCAGCTCGTTTTGCACAGAGTGGCCCTGATCCTGCTCTTCTGGGGTCCCTCGGCAGCTCTACCTCCCCACACTAAATAACCCCCTGGGAGAAGCACTCTCCGGATGGGGTTACATTGCTGGCGCGCTCCTGAGTCCAGCTTTCGGCATCCATAGACGCCGAATGCACGACTCGGCCCCGTTCCGGCAATCGCGTCATTGGATTTGATTGACAGCAGTGGGAGCCAATGGCTGTGCTGTTATCAATCTATCCAATCAACAGGCGAGAACCCCGGGCAGAGAGACAGCGCATCCCTGTGGGACAAGTTCGAGGGTTCAGGTAAGTAAAATGGGGGGGCTGGGGGGGCCAGTCACTGACAGGTGTTTTTTCACCTTAATTCCTCCCATTTAAACAGGAAATGCGCTCAATCGTGCCTGTTCCTTTGGTGGCGGCGTGTCACGGAGACACCGCTCGCCACCGAGGGGGGTGAACAGCCATTGGGTATGGCTGTTTTCCACATGATCAGCCGTGATGAAGTCAAGGCCGATCACAGATGGTTACACCCCTGCTGTGCACGACGCGTGCGCGCGAGCTTGCTGCGTGTGCACGTTGGTGGCAACGTGTTCCCGGGAACACTGCTCGTCACCGACGCTGGTAAACAGCCATTGGCCGACTGTTTAACCACATGATTGGCTGTGATCGTTTCACAGCCGATCACTAAATGTAAACAGACCGCAGTAACGAGATGTTACCGGGTTCTCCTCCTCACACACCGATCGCGTGTGAGGAGGAGATTGTGGTAACATCTCGTTACCGCTTACAGTGTACATCAACACACACTAATTGCTCCCCCCAATAAAGAAGACCTGTCACCACCCATCATAGTACCTGTCACTCACAGTCCATCAGAGTACCTGTCACAGCCCATTAGAGTACCTGAGTACCTGTCACAGTACATCCGAATACCTGAGTACCTGTCACAGTCCATCCAAATACCTGAGTACCTGTCACAGTCCATCCGAGTACCCGAGTACCTGTCACAGCCCATCAAAGTACCTGAGTACCTGTCACAGCCCATCAAAGTACCCGGGTACCTGTCACAGTCCATCCGAGTACCTGTCACAGCCCATCAAAGTACCCGAGTACCTGTCACAGTCCATCAGAGTACCCGAGTACCTGTCACAGACCTTCAGAGTACCCGAGTACCTGTCACAGCCCATCAGAGTACCCGAGTACCTGTCCCTGTCTATCTGAGTGCCTGAATACCTGTCACAGTTCCCTTGAGTACCTGCCACAGTCCATATGAGTACCTGAGTGCCTATCACCGCCCTTCAGAGTACCAAAATACCAGTCACCAGGCCATCAGAGAACCTATCACCAGGCCATCAAAGTACCCGAGTACCTGTCACCAGGCCATCAGAGTACCTGAGTACCTGTCACCAGGGCATCAGAGTACCCGAGTACCTGTCACCAGGCCATCAGAGTACTCAAGTACTTGTCACCAGACCATCAGAGTACTAAAGTACCTATCTGCAGCCCATCAGAGTACCAAAGTACCTATCTGCAGCCCATCAGAGTACCAAAGTACCTATCTGCAGCCCATCAGAGTACCCGAGTACCTATTTGCAGCCCATGCTTCATAGAATATACGATGGGGTGTTTGCTTTCCAAAATGGGGTCATTTTGTGGGTAATTTCACTGTCCTGGTGGTCCAGGACCTTCAAAAGTGTGATAGGTAGGAATGAAATGAGATGTGTCATTTATGCTCCTAGAACGCCTGAAGGTACTACTTCAATGTTCGGCCTCTCTATGTGATCAGGCTGTGTAAAAGTCCTACACATGTGATATTGCCATACTCAGGAGGAGTAGCAGAATGTGTTTTGGGGTGTAACAAAGAAAAAGGATTTTTTTTTTCACAAAATTTTTTTTTTTTTTTTATTTATAGCACAAAAATTAAAAAAAAAACACTAGTGATTAAATACAACTAAAAGAAAGCTCTATTTGTGTGGAAAAAAAGGACGCAAGTTTCATATGGGTACAGTGTTGCATGACTGAGTAATTGTCATTCAAACTGTGAGAGCGCTGAAAGCTGAAAATTGGTCTGGTCAGGAAGGGGGTATAAGTGCACTGTATTGAGATGGTTAATAATTACGCTACCAAAATAAGTGTGTGCTGTAATTTGCCTTCAGCTTTGCTCCTGGTTCTACTTGACAGAGGCTGCCATTTTGCTAAAGCCCAAAGCCACTGAACAGCAGTAAATCATAAAGCGGAACAAGACCCACTAATTTAACAGTTTCAAAAATCATTACGTTCCTGGAATGCTGGGATTGTTAACTGCCACATTTGCCTGTGTCCTCAATTAAACTGACAAACTCTCAAATGACTGGTGTCATAACTGATCATATGTGCAGCACCATGGCAGTTGCAGATCAAACAGAAGCAGCTTCCTTGGCTGTAAAGGATAGGCAGGTTTAAAGTTGTAGTAAACTCCTGAATGTGATTTTTAACTACAGGTAAATAAGCTTATAATAAAGATTAAAAAGGAACTTTACCCATAACAACTCGATAAAAAATAATGCTCTTTAGCAATGAACATCCATTCCACATTAATGATTATGCTACAAAAATTAGTGTGTGCTGTAAATTGCTTCCAGCTTTCCTCCTGTTTCTTCTTGCTAGAGGCTGCCAATTTGCTGAAGCCCAGAGCACCTGAACAGCAGTAAATCATAAAGCAGAACTAAACCCATCAATTTAATGGTTTCAAAAAACAGCTACATTCCTGGAATGCCAGGATTACTGTCAATTTGCTTCTGTTCTTAACCAAACTGTGAAACCATCAGCACCATGACAGTTGCGAATCAAACAGAAGCAGCTTCCTTGTCTGTAAAGGATAGGAGGGTTTAAAATGATAGTAAACTCCTGAATGTGATTTTTACCTACAGGTAAATAAGCCAACTGTCCCTGATTTCAAGGGACTGTCCCTTATTCGGAACAAAGTCCCTCTTTACTTCTCATTTGTCTCTCATTTTGGCCTGACCTATATGTTTGTATATAAAATTCACTACTTACAGTATGAAAAAGTGTTTGACAGTGCAAAACGTTTTAACCCATTTCTAAATTTCGGCATTTGTAAATTCCAAAAGCCAGTATAAAGGACAGGGTCTAGTCTCGGGAGGGGCACTGCCAGAAAATAAGGTGTTGCTTACAGAACTGTATTTAACGTATCATACAGTCCTAACCTTGTTTAACTACTTGATGTCCGTGCTATAGCCGAATTACAGCCACAGCGCGGACCTGAATTTCCAGGAGACCGTCATATGATGGCCTCCCCTTTGCACGCTCCCTGCGCACACCCTGCAGGGCGCGCGCGGTGCATGCTGTGATCACCGAGTCACTAAGGTGATCACAGATCCGAGTAAGGGGCCGGTCCTGGCCCTTACCACGTGATCAGCTGTCAGCCAATGACAGCTGATCACATAATGTAAACAAAAGCTCGGTAATCATTTTTTTCTTCTCCTTCGATCACCGCCTTATCTGCAAGGTACATCAGTCCCGAAGAATAAGAGGCAATTATGCCTCATCTGTGCCCACCAGTACTCCCTGCCAGTGCCACCTACCATCTGCCAGTGCCCACAGTGAATGAATGAATGAATGAAATACTTGTATAGCGCACAATGCAAACTGAATCGCCTCTAGGCGCTGTTGCGAGCTTTGATCATCTGCTAAAAGAGGAAGGTCTTGAGTTTTTTCCTAAAAGCCAGGTGATTTTCTTCCAGGCGGATGTTGATTGGTAGAGCATTCCATAGCCGAGGCCCTTGGACAGCGAATCTCCGATCCCCCTTGAATTTATACCGGACTTTGGGCACGAGGAGGAGGTTTTTGTTGGCTGATTGAAGCCTGCGGTTTGGTGTGTAATGATTTATTTTCTCCATTAGGTATTGCGGAGCTTCCCTATGCACGCATTTATGGGTGAGGCAAAGGGTCTTGAACGTGATCCGATTTTTTACGGTTAGCCAATGTAAGCTCCTCAGCGAAGGAGAGATGGATTCCCAGGGTTTTTTTCCTGTTATCAGCCTTGCCGCCGTGTTTTGGATCAATTGTAATTGCGCAAGTTGATATTGTGGTAATCCTATGTAAAGTGAATTTGCGTAGTCCAGTCGTGAATTAATGATTGTTCCAACTACCACGGCTTTGTCATTCTTTGGGATAGAAGGGATGAGTCTGCGAAGCATGCGCAGCAGATGGTGAGATCCACTGACTACTGCTCCTATTTGCGCATCCATTGACATTTGTGCATCTAAAATAACCCCGAGACTCTTCGCTTTGGTCTTTGGGGAGATAGTCTGCCCAAAGACGGTTGGTGGAGACCAAGAGGTTTTGGTTGCGGGCTTATGATTTGGGTGTAAGATAAGAAGCTCTGTCTTTGATTGGTTCAGCTGGAGGGAGTTGGTGGTCATCCAGTCCTCTATTGATTTGAGGCAGTTTTCAAGTTGTTGTTGTTGGTGATCTTTTTTTCCATTGATCCGGAAATAAAGTTGCGTGTCGTCAGCGTAAGAGTGGAAGCAGAGATCTGAGCATCTGATGATTTGAAGGAGTGGGCAAATGTAAATGTTGAAGAGAACGGGTGACAACGGAGAGCCTTGAGGGACTCCGCAGGTGACTGCCCGAGTTTCGGAGAGGAATTTTCCTAGTTTCACTGTCTGTAACCGATTTCCTAGGAAGGACGCGAACCATTGGAGATCTATGTCTTGGACTCCGGCTACTTCTGTGAGGCGGACGAGTAGAGTATTGTGATCTACTGTATCAAACGCTGCACTTAGGTCTAGCAGTACGAGGAGACACGGCTCTCCGTCATCTGCTGCTTCGAGGGCGTCGTCCCAAATCTTGAGGAGAGCTGTTTCTGTTCCATGACCCAGGCGGAAACCTGATTGCAGCGGGTCCAGGAGTTTGTGAGTATCCATGTGGAGTTGTAGCTGATGTACTACAGCTTTCTCCATGATCTTAGAAATGGTGTTGAGGCTTGTACTTGTCCTATGGTTGTTTGGATCCTGAGGGTCCAAACACCTATCAGTGCCCATGAGTGCCACCTATCAATGTCCACAAGTGCCACCTATCAATGCCCACCAGTGGTGCCAATCAGTGCCACCTAGCAGTGCTGCCTATCAGTGTAACCGATCAGTTCCCATTATTGCCACCCATCAGTGCCCATCACTGCCACCCATCAGTGCCCATCACTGCCACCTATCGCTGCCCATCAGTGCCGCCTCATCAGCGTACATCAACGAATGAGAAAAATTACCTGTTTACAAAATTTTATAACAAAATATAAAAAATATATATATATTTTTTTTTTAATTCTGTCTTTTAAAATGTTTTTAACAAAAAATAAAACCGCAGAGGTGACCAAATACTACCAAAAGAAAGCTCTATTTGTGGGGGAAAAAAAATAAAAAATGTAATTTGGGTACAGCATTGCATGACCGTACAATTGTCATTCAAAGTGCCTCAGCGCTGAGAATTGGTTTGGACAGGAGGGGGGTTTAAGTGTTCCATGCATCCCAATGGCGGCATCCCATTTATTACTACAGAGACACACAGCCGCTATATCCCAATATGACATGCTTGTGCGGGTCGCTGAACGCACCCTGCATGCATTCTGGGATCCGCACATATGACATATTGGAATTAGGGCTGGGGAAAAAATCGATTTAAATCTTGAATCGAGTTGAGAGGTCAAATCAATTAAAAATTTCAGCAAATCCATTTTTTTGATTTTTTTTTTCACCAGGACTGGCGATGACACCGCGCTGGTCCTGAGGTGCTGTGGGAGGAGTTTTTAGGCGAGGCCATGGCTTCGGCCTAGTCTGTGAGGCCAGAAAATCGCCCAGCTCTAATTGGGATAAAGCAGTGGTGTGTCTCAGTAGAAATTAATGGGATGCCTCCATTGGGATGCATGGAACACTTTATGCGTCCCCAAGCCAGTAAAAGGCAGCCCCGCATGTTAGACGCATGTCTGCAGCACGCCTTGTGTGAATGAAGCCTAAAGATTAATTTTTCTGTCATTCTATATCATCATTATTATCATGATAATAGCACAATACAGGTGCTGTGGCTCAATGCACCTGTACTGTGTGATTATAATGATGATGATTGGTAATTGTAATATAGCACATGGAGGGGGTTAATGTACTCACTGATGTATTACTGACCAGTGCCAATGAATTAACCCCTTTGTGCTGCATTAGTGGCACTAGTAGCAGTGTTTATAAACCTCTCCATGCTGTAGCTTAAAAGGGGTTAATTAACACTGATGGTGCCACTGTCATTAATGCAGCACAAAGGCGTTAATTGCCACTGGTCACTAATACATGAGTGAGTACATTAACCCCTCCATGTGCCATATTACAATTACCACTGTAAATTATTTAACCCCCCCTCCCCTCCCCCAAAGCGTTAACCATGTCACACATCTAAGGTGTTAGTTAAGGCATTGTTGTGTTAATGAGTTAAGTGATCATTCACTTGCAGTGCACTGAGCTTTAGCTACAGATCCTATCGGCAGCATCTTCCCACGCTCCCGGTGTTCTGTCGAGAAGTGCCCGGTATGTACTGCGCATGCACCGTATGGAACAGCACAACAGCTGATTTAAAAGTGGTCAGCCTTCGCGCCGCTAAGTGGTAATAAGTGACTAAAGTGGAACAAAATCCAAAATCAGATATAATGAAACACAGATGCTGTGAAAAAGAGCCTGAGTGATATAAAGTGCAAATGCTAACTAAAAAATGCAGCAGGACAAAATAGTGAGCACAAACTATCAAATAATGAATATAAAGGGGTGGGTCCTGCGCAAATCGTGCCACTCAAATAAAATACACAAATTCAAAATAATATAAATATGTGCATACATACAATGCCGTGAAAAAAAATATAGTCCAAAAAACAGCACGCATAAAAATATATAAAAAATATATAAAAAAATGGAAAAAAGGTTTAATGATAGAACAATAATAAAATGTCCGCTACTCAAGGCTCCCAGAACTCTCACCTTTAAACGAAGTGAATAAGCAAATCAAACAAACTCCAGGATTCTCTTATTTCATTCATAAATAATAAATAATAGCCATCAGGAAATCCAATCCTTATTTTGAGCCATACACTGTGAAATAGAAGTAAAGATCCATTTCACCTGTTCTGGAAGCTGGGACTGGCCCTCTAGTGGCAGAATTGTATCATTGCATCCCTCCTTTGGATTTCCTGATGGCTATTATTTATTATTTATGAATGAAATAAGAGAATCCTGGAGTTTGTTTGATTTGCTTATTCACTTCGTTTAAAGGTGAGAGTTCTGGGAGCCTTGAGTAGCGGACATTTTATTATTGTTCTATCATTAAACCTTTTTTCCATTTTTTTATATATTTTTTATATATTTTTATGCGTGCTGTTTTTTGGACTATATTTTTTTTCACGGCATTGTATGTATGCACATATTTATATTATTTTGAATTTGTGTATTTTATTTGAGTGGCACGATTTGCGCAGGACCCACCCCTTTATATTCACAACAGCTGATTTGCCGATCAGCTGGGCTGACATAACCAGGGCGCATGCGCACATCGTAGGAGGTATCTCTCGATGGGAGATACCATTTCCCAGGCACAATTTAAACCTATACAAACAGCAGGAGGAGACCTAAGTTCTCAGATTGTGCATTGCTGCTGCTGGAGGGCGGCTAGTGGCTGTGTCGAAGAGCTGGTTTTGTCTGTGTTGTAACCCACCCTTTCACACAGGCAAAAGCGTCAGTTCAACACAGCAAACCCGCCCTGCAACACAGACAACACAACAGCACACTGTAAAGCCGCCTTGCAAAAGCGAAGCACAATGTGAAAACTACGGTCTCCCCCCGCTGTTTGTATAGGTTTCAATTGTGGACACGAAATGGTATCTCCCATCGACACATGCCTCCTACGATGTGCAAATTACCCCAAACCCCCCCCCCCCCCCCCCCCATCTGCCCCGATAAAGGAATAGTAGTGGTAAAAAAAGCACTTGTGGGTTTAACCAATCAATTTGTTGTAAAAATCTATTTTAAGGGGGCGTGGCAGGGGTGTGTCCTATGCCTACATACTTTTGCTAATATGTGTCCTTCGTTCCCACCTCAGAAAGTTGGGAGGCATGAGTACGTTTATAATAAAGCTTACCTGTAGGTAAAATGAATACCTCCTAAACGTACACTGTTTAGTAGATATTTCAGTGAGCATCAGCCAATGACGCCTCACTGAAGGAAAGGCATACCCATTCTGTTCTTGCAGAGCTGAGTGCTGTGGCTGAGACTCCCATACGCATGTGTGGGAGTAACGTCATCGTAGCTCAGCCATTCAAAAGGCTGCAGCCCGCAAACCAGAAAGGAAGACTGAGCGAAGGTGGAAACCTCTGCAGTGGTGACAGCGCATCACGGGGGGGGGCTTTGTTTCAAGGTAAGTCTGTTAACCCCTTCATGACAACTGTATGCAAATTTGCGTTCATGCCTTGAAGGGGTTTTACCGGGTTGATGCCTGTGGCTACATCACCCCAGTACCGTTTTTTAGAGCCATCAGTTGGCTTTTTAATGATTACAACCGATGTGGCTAAAAGCAGCTTGGCTGTTATCCTAAAGGAGTGGGAGGGGACATTCCCCCCCTCCCTCCACCTTCTGCTGCTCTTCCCTGGCCTCCTGTCCCACAAGAGACCCAAGCCACCAGCGGGCACATCCACCTAGGCTAAGACCTGAACAAAGCCAGATTCGGCTTCGATTGAGTCTCCGATGTAAAATCCTGGAAGAGACATCACAACATCACTTCTGGTTTACTCGGCTGCCAATGGCGCAGATTTTAAAAAAAATGACAGTATTCAGAATTGCCGATTTTGACGATCTGAATACTTTTACGTTCAAAGGAGGGATTTGGGGTCTTTTAGACCCCAGGTCCCTCCATAAAGAGTACCTGTCACCACCCATTACTGTCACAAGGGATCCCTTTTGACAGCAATAAAAGTGATCAGCAAAGAAAACACATACATAAGTCACACCCGCAAATGTAAATGGTGTTCAAATCACACATGTGAGGTATCGCCGCGATCCTCAGAGTCAGAGCAATAATTCTAGTAAAAGACCTTCTCTGTAAGGCCGCGTACACACGCGGGGACTGTCTGCCGAAACTAAGTTCGTCAAACAGTCCGCTCAAACTTTTGAATGAACGAACACGCCCACACACGGCACTTTTTGAGCGGACAAATACGGCAAACTTTGTTGGTCGTACTAAGTCCGCGCAACTTTTGAAATGAACGGACTCGCCCACACACGAGGCAACAGTCCGCTCATTTCGAGCGCGTGTGCAGGTAGGCGGGGCCCGCGAAGGAGACGTCGTGGGCTCCGCCGCCTGGAATGGACTTAAAGGGGAACCCCAACGCCGAAAAAAATCGGCGTGGGGGTCCCCCCAAAGTCCACAACAGACCCTTGTCCGAGCACGCTACCCGGCCGGCCAGGAAAGGGGGGCGAGCGAGCGCGCCCCCCCTCCCGAGCCGTACCAGGCCGCGTGCCCTCAACATGGGGGGTGCCTTGGGGAAGGGGGGGCCGCGCGGCCCCCCCACCCCAAAGCACCTTGTCCCCATGTTGATGAGGACAAGGGCCTCTTCCCGACAACCCTGGCCGTTGGTTGTCGGGGTCTGCGGGCAGGGGGCTTATCGGAATCCGGGAGCCCCCTTTAATAAGGGGGCCCCCGGATACCGGCCCCCCACCCTATGTGAATGAGTATGGGGTACAATGTACCCCTACCCATTCACCTGTAAAATAAAAGTACCCAAAAAAAAAAAACACAACACACGAGATAAAATATTTTATTGCACAGCTCCGGGGGTCTTCCGTCTTCGGGGGTCTTCTCGCCGGACTCCTCCGCTATCTTCGTGTAGCTCTTTTGCTAGCGGAGGAGTCCGGCTTTCTTCCTCCCCGCCGCCGGCCTCTTCTCCCGACTTCGGGGGTCTTGTCCCCCTCTTCGGTTCTTCTGCCGGGCCACCGCGCCTTCTTATAGCTCTTTTGCAGGTGGTGGCCCGGTCTTCTGTCGCCGCTGTCGCCTTCCGGTCGCCTTCCGTTCTTCATCTTGTTCTTCTTCTTCTTCTCCAGGAGATGTTGACACGTCGCTCTCTCTGGCCGGAATGCCAGAGCCGCGCTGTGCGGCCACTTATATAGTGACAATGGGGCGGTGTCACATGGTATATGTCACATGGGTTGGTCACATGGGTTGATGTCACATGGGGACTATGACATCGTAAGGGGGCGGGGTCACCATGTGACCAACCCATGTGACATATACCATGTGACACCGCCCCATTGTCACTATATAAGTGGCCGCACAGCGCGCACAGCGCACAGTAGGCACCTAGGCTGTCAGCGACTGTATCAAAACGCTACAAAAAAAACTGTTAGCGATCGCAGGGATCAGGCCTGACTTTGCGAATGCTGCAGTTATGTGTGTTGTGTTTTGTAAGTGACAGTGATCGATCGATACTGCACTTGGGTGGGCTGGGCTGGGCTTGGCGGAGGGGCTAAACGCAGGTGCTAGCAGGTATCTGGGCTGATCCCGCTAACAATGCGTTTTGGGAAACCTAAACTGCCGGTGACGCTAATATAGATCTAATATAGATCTGATCAGATACTATATTACTAAGGGAGGTGTATGCTTTGCGCGTGGGTGTTAGTGGTACTGGCACTAACCTGACGCTGCCTGGGGCGACGCAGACCTTATCTGACCCTCAAACTTATATCACCCGCCGGGTGATCAGGGGGTTAAACCTTTATTAGGTAATAAATGGCGGGTGCCCTGAAACTATAAAAAAATAACTAACCAACCAGCGTCACCTGTAACAGTTATATGGTGATCACTGGTGAAAGGGTTAACTAGGGGGCAATCAGGGGGCTTTATGCGGTAGTATATGGGGGTCCCTGGCGCTATAAAAAGCTGCGGCGAACCTAAATACCTACCTGCCTAACTAGCGTCACCTGTGACACTAATACAGCGATCAGAAAAACGATCGCTTATTAGGCTGGGTTCACACTGGAGCGATGCGGGAACGCCACGAATCCGCGGCGGGTTCCCGCATCGCATGCCTCCCGGCGGCAGTTCACACTGCCCTATGCGAACTGCTGGGAGTGTCAGTGAAATGTTAATGACACCCCCAGATCAGTTCGCATATCGCAGTGCGATCTGCAAACTCGGACAGGAATCGGATCGCATGGTGTGAACACCCATGCGATCCGATTCTGCTGCGGACCAAAAAAAGGGTCCCGTGCGAGTTTGCGGCGGGTGCGATGCAAATTCAGCCATACTATCTGTATGGCTGAACTCGCATCGCACAGAGATCGGATGTGATTTGCACTGCAGTGCGGTGTGAATCACATCCGTTCTCATAAACCGCTGCAATGTGAACCCAGCCTTAGTGACACTGGCGACGGGGGGTGATCACTGGGTTAAACCTTTATTGGGGGGGGTTAGGGGGGTACCCTAGAACTAAAGGGGGCTAACCCTAACTGCCCTAACAGTTATTACAGTCACAAATGACACCAATGCAATAAAAAAAAAAATATGCAATTGGTGTCACTGTGACTGGGGGTGCAGGGGTGATTGGGGGGGTGATCGGGGGGTGAAGGGGGGGTGAGAGTGTGCCTGGCATGTTCTACTGTGTAGTGTAGTGTTGGTGCAACTCACCGATCCTCTCTCCTCGGTGCCGGAACGAAAAATACCGACACGGAGGAGAGATTACATCACTTCCTCTGCCTGTGTTTACATTACAGGAGAGGAAGTGATGTCATGCTGCACTTCCATTCGTCAGGAGCGTTCGCGAGGGGGTGGCCATGAATGAATGGCCGCCCCCTCATCCTGCTCATCCGCTCCTGCGCAGTATCCGACCGCCGCTGGCACCGATCGGGCCCCCCACCCGCGGGAAGGCAGGGACGTTCAGGTACGCCCATATGCCTGCCCGTGCCATTCTGTCGACGTACATCATCGTGCGGCGGTCGGCAACTGGTTAAAGAGGTCACTTCAATCTGGCAAGCTGAACCCACATGGAGCACAGACATCCCAACCTGCAAAAACTAAATTCAGGGAGGTGATTGTGGCTTAAGCCGTGCTACATATTGGGCGTGGCTTGAATGGTGTGGTTTAATAGAGCCTGAGATGACTTACATTGTGCAGAATGTAGTAATGTTAAATAGGGAATATACAGTGCGGAGTGTATGGCAGTGGGTAGTACCCTGTTACCCCGAAAATAAGACCTAGCGTGATTGTCGGTGATGGCTGCAATATAAGCCCTACCCCCCAAATAAGCTCTAGTTAAAGTCCTTGTAGGTCTTATTTTCAGGGTAGGGCTTATTTTCGGGGAAACAGGGTAGGGCTTATTTGAGGGGTAGGGCTTATATTGCAGGCATCACCGACAGTCACGCTAGGTCTTATTTTCGGGGAAACAGGGTATGTACATGTGAGGAGTGTGGAGTGTACAGTGGAGAGTAGTATGTGGAGGATGGTGTCAGTAGGACAGCGGACGGTGTCAGTAGTTCTTCATTTTTTATTATTATTTTTTTTACAATTGGATTTTTTAAATTATTTTTTACAATTTACTTTTTTATTTTTCACAATGATTAGGGGTGGGGGTAGTGGACAGTGTCAGTAGAGCAGTGTATCAGTAGTTACCGTATTTATTGGCGTATAAAACACGCGCCCCAAGTTTAGGAGGGAATTTTAAGGAAAGAAACTTTTAGGAGCGAAGTTTAAGGAAAAAAACTTACATTTAAATGCCCATCAATGCAGCCTTATCAGTGTGCATCTGCAGCCTTGTATGCATATGCAACTTTGTCATGCAGCCTTGTCCATCGTTGTACCCTTGACAGTGTCAATTGCAGCCTTGTCAGTTTTATTTGCAGCTTTTTTTTTTTTAAATGGCGCCGCCGAGATACAGAGCCGGATGTCCTGTGTATCTCAGCGGCGCTCGGTAGTTTTCAACCGCCTTCGGACGTTCTCGACGGCTTTCGGCCGTACTTGTCAGCTTTCGCCCCCTCTCGGCCGTTCTCGGCGACCGAAAGCCGTCGACCGAAAGCCGTCGAGAGCGGCCGAAGGCGCCCGAAAGCCGCCTAGAACGGCCGAAGGTGCTCGAAAGCCGGCGAGAAGGGCCGAAGGCAACTGAAAGCCGCCCAGAGGCTCAAAACGGTGGAGGATCGGCGTATAATCATTGGCGAATGATTTTAAGGGGAAAAAAGTGCGTGTTATACACCGATAAATACGGTATTTGTTTTTATTATTTTCTCTATTTTTTACAATTTTGTTGTTTATTATTTTCTTGAAATCATTTTTTAAAATATTTTTTTCACAGTGCTTCTGGGGAAGGGGTGGCAAGTATGTGGCGGTGATGGTATCAGTGGGGCAGTGGATGGTGTCAGTAGTTTTTATTTTTACATATTGTTTTTTACAATTACGTTATTTTTTTTTAATTCACAATGCTTTTTGGGGGAGGGGGTTGGGGCAGTGGACAGTGTTGGTAGGGCAGGGGGGTGGTGTCAGTACTTTTTCATTTTATATATATTTTTATAATTAAATTTTTTATCATTTTTGTTTACAATTTTATTTTTATATTTTTTGCATTTTTTTAAATCCACCCTGTTGGGGGGGGGGGGGCAGGTTACTCTTCTCAGTTTTCACAGGACGCAGGAGTGATTTCGCTCACTGTGTCCAATTTAGAAAAGGCAGGGGCTGGTAAATGACCGGTCCCTTTCTCCGCTCTCCATCCTGACAGATCCCCACAGCTGGCGGGAGAGGAGGGAACCCGGCTGCGGGGATGAGGGGGGCAGAGGAGGAGGACAGTCAGTCGGAGAAGAAGGGGGGGTGAAGGACACGGAGGGGAGCTGGAGGAGGAGGATACAGGGAACAGCTGGGATTGATCGGTGCAGGGAACATCTGGGATTGATCGATGCAGCAGGAGGGATAGCTGTGATTACCGATCTCCCTGTATAGCAAAATGTATTCAAAGGAAGGAAACGTGGACTTTAGAGGCACATCTGTAGCATTGAAATATAAAATTAACTTTTATTAATCTTTAAAATTCACATTATGGACATGACATGTTAAAAACAAAACATGGTGTTTGGTCTAAACAATGCTCACACCACCTAACACAACCAACTATTACCATAGTGGAACAGAGCAACCAATAATGATTCAAAATGAGATGATGTCAAATGGAAGGAGCAGCTGCTTGATCGTAAAGAGATGTAGTGAAGAAAACTCTACATGTTAGGCACCCTTAAGCGCTTCTTCAGGGGCTTGCAGTGGTGCATAGTATACAAAACAATATATGCAGGCAAACCTGGTTGGATCATCCACCAATCAGCAATTTCTCATGCCTTAAGTTAGGGGTGCCCAACCTTTTGATGAGCGAGGGCCATCAAAGCGACTTTGTAACTGGTCGCGGGCCAAAATAAGTGTAATGGGCGGATGACAGGTCTGTATCTACGCTGCATATGCAGAACGGATATGGACACAGCCCATGCCACGCTATGGGCCCTCCAATTCAATCTGATGTAAAGGGGCGGTTCCCCTTCTAATTTTTTTTTTTTTTAGCATATCCGATTGAAGGTAAGCAGGGGTAAATGGACATAGAGGTGAATGGAGGGTCCGATTAGGTCCTAAGGTTGCTTTCACAGTGATGCGCCATGCACACCTGTGGCTTCCCTGCATGTTTGCTGCACTTTGCCATAGACTTCTATTATATCCTGATGGTATAGTGCACTTGTGAAAGTGCACAAAATCCACAGGTAATAACAGAAGTCTATGGCTCAGTGCAGGTAACCCGCAGGTGCAGGATTAGTTTAATAGCAGCCTAGTAACCACTAAAGAACAGATATGCCCATATATACACTGATTTTAGTAACAAACACACCTTTAATAACAGTCTTCCATTCAGTTTTCCCCGGCTGTTGCTGTCCCAGGCAGAGTGCATTCGCTATCGATTGCGACAGGAGCTGGCGCTATACAGGAAGCATCAGCCTATATGGCTCGGCTTTGCAGCTTCTTGCTTTCTCTACCGCCGGCTTCATTCACAACACTGATGCTCTGGGATGGTGGGTCAGCAACCTGTGATTTGGGCTTGTCAAACCACCATCCCAGAGAAGGAGGTCGCGGGCTACATCAGAGGGATCCGCGGGCCACTGGTTGGGCACCCCTGCCTTAAGCAATATAGAGCTTGAAGGGTCCTTATAACTTGTGTGGGACAGGGGTAATAACCATATCCTCAACAGCCAAACTAGGGAACTTTGAACCAGGCACTAGTACCATACACATGAAAAGGGGAAGCCCAATATGGCTATTTCTATGTAAAGTCCACTTTAATTGTAGGGGGCCAGTAGACCTCCAACAGTATTAAAGCCAGAGCCAGTAAATGTGACGAAGACCCACCGTCCGTATCTCTCCAGACAGAGAGAATCTGTCTCTCCTTCTATTTGACATCATCTCATTTTGAACCATTATTGATCGCTCTGTTCCACTGTGGTAATGGTTGTGTTAGGTGGTGTGAGCGTCATTTAGACCAAACAGCATGTTTTATTTTTAACATGTCATGTCAATAATGTGAATTTTAAAGATTAATAAAAGTTAATTTTGTATTTCAACGCTACAGATGTGCCTCTAAAGTCCATGTTTCCTTCTTTTGAATACATTTTGCAATATATTTAGGACGTTGGCATATTTATACCTATCTGTATACACAATGCCATCTTGTGGTGATACAGTTAAATTTAAATTTCAATCTCCCTGTATAGCATTTTAGCCGACAGCCGCGGGAGGGAGAGAAGAGAAGCGGATGTCAGCTATACAGGGAAAGTTTTGCATTCCACAGTTATTTTTAACAGGAAACTGAGCTTATAAAGTGAAATACAATATTTAGAAGTCCGACAAACTGTTTAGATGTTTTTAAAAGCAGCGGCAAACTGCTCATGATTTCACAGGTTTGCTAATGTGAAAGAACAGCACTGCTTTTATAATTCAGCATGTGAACAGTCCGATGGATTTCTAAATACTGTATTTCACCATATATGCTACGTTTTCTGTTAAAAATAACTGTGAAATGCAAAACTCTTGTGGGTCTGCTTGCCCCCTTCTCAGTGTATCCCTACTGTGGAGGAGTACCAGGGGTGTAGCAAGATGGCGGCAAGAGAACTCCACTTCCATTACACATTCTAACGAGTCACCGAATCTGACAGAACATCAGCCTAAAGTCCCGTACACACGATCTGATTTTCCAAAGGGAAATGTTTGATGTCAGGCTGTTGGCGGAAAATCTGACCGTGTGTACACTCCATCAGACAATTGTTGTCAGACTTTCCCCCAACAAATGTTGGCTAGCATGTCTTCACATTCTCCACCAACAAATGTTTGTTGTTGGATTTTCTGATCGTGTGCACACAAGTCCTTTAGACAAAAGTCATGCATGCTCGGAAGCAGAAGTGGCCGGTCTTGTAAACTAGTGTTCGTAATGGAGAATTAAGATTCGTGACGCAGCGAACTATGAAATCCCAAAATGCAACGCACATTCTCTTCTTCTTTAATGGGATAATAATGAAGTTGCTTTGCTGGTGATACTGATGGAGTTATTGCAAATGAATTTCCAAAGTCTTTTTTTTCTAGTGATATCAAGAATAATATTATTATGTTTTTTTTTTGTTTGTTTTTTTAATATTTGGGCAAGTTACCATAACACCATTATCCCGTAGTTTTTAAGATCAAAGATACAAGTATGTTGGTGTCCCTTGTCAATTTTACATTGTATTTTTTTAAATGTAACTTCCTACTTCCAAACTGTCATTTGAAGTAAAACACATAGCCAAGTATTATTCTCTACTATTTTTTTTATTGTGCATTAACTAAAGAAAACAAATAAAATTAGACATGCTATCTGCCAATAGAACTTAACCAAAAAGTGCATTCTATGCATACAAAAATATAGAAAATATACCAAATCAAATCATCATTATTCAACCAAAAAAATAATGTCAAAGCAATAACTCCAAGGCCAATAATAAATAACATGTTATCTCCTCCGATTCCGCAACATGTCTGGTTGACGAACGGCCGTTCAGAAACTAACTGAAAAGCGCGAAATGAAAAACGCGAAAAGAAAAGTGCAAATCAACACTCACCAAACTTCTACTAACACAAAATTAGCTGAAGGAGCCCAAAGGGTGGCGCTAAAGAGCTGAAAAACAACATACTACGTTCGTATTTGTTGGCCAACATTTGTGTGGCCGACACCGTGTGTATGCAAGACAAGTTTAGGCCAACGCCCTTCGGACAAAATTCCACGGTTTTGCTGGTGGAAAGTCCGATTGTGTGTACGGGGCATAAGGCTTTTTAAAGTCCAAAGATTTAGCGCTGAGCAGTGCGGGGTGTACCAACATTGCCTCCGCTACCTTCCAACTGCTGACTTTTTTCAAAATGCAACATCAAAATTATGCTTAAAGCGGTTGTATACCTGCTGAAGTTTTTTTTTTTTTTCCTGACCTGCAAAGGAAAAGGCATAATGAGCTAGTATGCACTGCATACTAGCTCATTATGAAATATTTACCTTAGAACGAGGCCCCGACATCTGGCTCAATACACGCCGAGGGAGCTGACATGTTCCCTCAGCGTTTCTTCCGGGTATTGCGGCTCCGGCGCTGTGAGTGGCCGGAGCCACGATATCGTCACTCCCGCACATGCGCATGGGAGACTTCTTTCCGGCAGGGTCCGCCGTCTGCCGGACTTTCAGCCGAGAATCCCATGTGTGCATGCGCCGCTGCAGTCAGCGGCGCATTGCGAGGGGAATATCTCCTAAACCGTACAAGTTTAGGAGATTTTTTTTTTACCTACAGGTAAGCCTTATTATAGACTTTCCTGTAGGTAAAAGTCATAAAAATGACTATACAATTACTTTAAGCCTAATTTTTGTTTATTTTATGTCCACTGTCTACGCCTAGTTTACGCCCACTCTACACTTAGGTTAAGTTATGCCCGCCCTACGCCTTATTTACGCTCATTTCGCGCCTTTAGCGTAAACCACGCCCCCTTCCGGGATTGGTGGAAATCGTAGGCTGGTATGACCAGCCTTTGCCTCGTCACTTCCGCTAACCCTGGGGAGAAGTGTGTGGGATCACTGGTCCGTCCGCCGCCATAACCCGGAAGAGATTGAGAAGCGAGTTGGGCGGACAAGATGGCGGTAGCTGTGCGCACTCTGCAAGAGCAACTAGAGAAGGCGAAGGAGAACCTGAAGAATGTGGATGAGAATATCCGCAAACTGACCGGCCGCGACCCGAACGATAGCAGGTAGGAGGCGGCCCTGCGGGGGGCGGTGTGGGGGAGTCCTGAGGGGGATCCGGAGAGGAGCCGCATGGCCTGGACTCCATCCTCTATGGAGTCTGCGCAGAGAGAGGACAGGCCGGGCTCCGCAAAGCATGCTGGGACTTGTAGTCCTCTATCCCCTGCATAGCCCATCCTAGGGGGAATGTGACTTCCACCAAACATTCACTGCTGACGGTGAATCACTCAGATGCAGATGGAAGATTCATCCACAGTGACTGTTTGATAACCGGCATGTTCCCAGCTTAATAAATGTCACTCTGAGGACACCTTTTAAATTTCCCATCTGCAGTGAGCCTTCTTCTGATTGGCCGCTGTATGCAGCGACCGCCTGGCATACCTCACAGTACGTGTGGTTGCAACACGCTCCTATTTATTTGATTGAACCACTCAAGTGCATAGGACGGCGCTGCAACCGCATATACAGGCGTTCCCTGCATACAGCAGCCAATCAGGAGGAGGCGTACTGCAGGTCGCTGTTTCAGAGGGGCAGTAAAGCGAGCCCATTAGGGGGTACAATTTTAACCACCTTAGTACAGCTGTTTAGCCTCGTATACAGATGGTTATACCGGCTACGACCTTAATCCCAGCATCGTGTTTTTTTGTTTTTTTTTACAGCGGGCAATTCTGCACAATGTTAAAGCAATCAGAGCGGCTATACAGCTGCTGGATCACTTTTACAGGCAGGACTGATGTTAGAAATCATGGGGCCCCATACAGCCTACCTGACAGCCCCCTTCCCCCAGCCAAAAGTAACTGAGGACATAGATTTATCCATCCTTTTATCTGTAGCCTCATCTGCACAGATGAATAGGAAGCGCTCTGAGGCTTCCTGCTCATTCACGAACTGGAGCATAGTAATGAATGGACACACACTGTGTGCCTGCTGCAGCTGGCAGGAGAGGAAGGAAGCTGGCAGCTGTGTGGGAGAAAGGGGCACGCGGGGTCCTGTAATGCAGCCAGAGGGAGAAAGAGGGGACACTGGCAGCACAGCAAGGGGAGGCAGATGATCGGTGTCTGCAATGAGTCAGTACAACCAGATATCCTGGTCAGCAGTCAACGTAATTTTATAGCAAAAAAATGCATATTTTTACATATAGGAGAGTTTGAATTGGCCCGGTATGCAAGTGGTTAAAAATCTTTGAATCCCATGATGGGGTTTGGTGGTGGTTCAGTAACATTTATACCTTTTACTGCACTGCAACAACATGTACTAACGTGGCTGCTGGTTATGTTATCTAGCAAATTGGGGGGGCAGCAGCAAAAACATGACTTAACCCTTAACCGACTATTTTTGCTCCTCAGCCACACGTGTAAACAAGGAAAAGGTATACCTGGTGGTCGAATATCCTTTCTAGCTTATTGAGAGTTCTCGCTTTAGGGATAACAATACCGTGTTTCCCCGAAAATAAGACCTAGAGTTATTTTCCAGGAGGGCTGCAATATAAGCCCTACCCCAAAAATAAGCCCTAGTTTAAAATGTTTGTAAAATCCTATAACCCAGTCTTACTGTAGTATATAATGTACAGTGTGTGCTTCTGTAATTGTGCCAAATACCTTTTTGTTACAGCCCCGCTCGGTGCTCAGCTGACCTCCTGTTCCCATCCTCCTCTTCTCCCAGCTGTCAGCGGGGGGGGGGGGGGGGGGCGGGGATATCAGCCCCTCCTCTGCAGTGCTCAGAGCAGGGAACAGAGCTCCAGGGGGGGTCAAGGAAGTGCCAAGTGGCACTATAAGGCAGGTATATGACACAATTATATTATGGAAACACACACTGTACATTATGTACTGCTGTAACAGACTGGGTTATAGGATTTTACAAGCATTTTGACTCTGTTCACACTGGGGAGTCCTGGCAGGGAGGGAGAGAAGACAACACATTACATGATAAAACCTACCATGAAAATAAGCCCTACTGTGTCTTTTGTTGCCAAAATTAATAAAAGACCCAGGCATTTTCGGAGAAAAGCAGTAGAACCGCCCAGTACACAAATTTTTCACACAGGCGATTGTTCATCTTCAATTTTATTTGTGTTCAGTGAGATTTGAAAATTAGTCGCATGGCTAAAGTGAAGATCTGTGCCTTTTTTTCTTTTTTTTTTAAAAAAGCAGAACCACAAATCGAACATATTTAACTGATTTTTAATATTCAAAGCAAACTCCCTCATTCATCCATGGCTCCATGCTTTATTTTGCCCCCAGCATTTCTGGCTGTGGCTATCTTGCCTAAGGGCAGATTATGTAACATTTAATTTATTGAATTCATCTGCCCTTAGCTCAGGCATACAGGCAGGAGGGTGTGCTTAGCTGAGAAACCCCTCCCTGAATGACTCCTGGGATGTATGACAACTTGCCTAAGTTCATTAACTAGGAATTAACTGAAGAAATGTAAAAAAATTTGAGGGGGTACCGAAAATGCAGGATGTGCTTTGCCAAAAACAAAAATATTTTTATATACAATTGTAAATAATATCCTGAATTTTAATAAATATGAATTTGCCAGCCATTATCGGCACCTTTAGCACAAGAAAAATGTATCCCTTTAAATTGAATGCATGTCTTCACACTAGTTCATTGAGCTTCCATTGTGGTGTTCAAAATCTTGCTGCGTTGTTGGTCTGTTAAAAAAAAATAAAAAAATGCACCACCTCATCGAAATGCATTGAGCACGCACATGTTGATGTGGTTTTTGTGTCAACCTATGAAAAACACACCATAAGCACAGTAAAATCACAGAAAATCGTGTGCACTTTTAGTGTCATTATCGGCACATTTTTTTTTTTTCTTTATTGGCAAAATGCCAAAAAACACAATTTTCGGCCTCAATTTTTTTTGGTGCATCTGTAGTAAAAAAATAATTCACAAGTAAATATGATAAACTTTTCTATCGATTTTACTAATGCTAGCATAAGGATTAGAAATAGTCGATGTTAATGGAGAGCAAGAAATTGCACTTTAAAGCTTTGTGAATTAGGCCTATAGGATGAATTGCATTGCTGTCACTGTTTGGGTCATTACAGATCACATTGAGCGCTGTACAGTCATTCACCATGATGGAAATTCTGGATCATTCAGTCTTGTATTTTTATGGGCCAATTGCCCATCCTACTTGATTGTAGGAGCATGTTGTGTAAGGGTACAGTGATATGGAAAAAGTTTGATTGTCCCAAATGTTGGGATTCTTTTATTCGGCCATTTTGAATTTGCTGCCAATGCCCTAAAACAGACAAGTCACGTGCCCCTGATGTCAGACGCTGCTGACGAAACAAGCTTGGTGCCACGTCACTTCTGCCTTTCCTTGGTGCGCAGGTGGAACACGATCGGTGCCCCTGCTTTTTTTTTCTGAGCGTATCTTGATCTACTTTGTTAGTGCAATTTTTAGCTGTTATCAGTAAATTTGATAAACTTACTACACTGAGGAGTGTTTTTTTTTTTTTTTTTTTTTTTTTTTTTTGAACCTATGGTTTACCATACTACTACCTGGCAGGTGTGCTACTTCGTGAACCGGTACCCTGGAGATTTTATGCCTGACATGCTGGTTATGACTACCTGTCATGTGTCATATACCTTTGGTGAGTAGGATGTTTGCCTTGGGGCTGGTGGAAGAAAGCACTCGTGATTAGGCACTTGTTGGCTTAATTGTTAAGAAGATATCACAATCACTTGTTTGGACTGATTTTGGTGGCGGTGTATGGGCATTGCACAATTTTATCAAATTTTTTTTAATTTTTTTTCATCATTCTTATTGCTTATTTATATGCTTTGTATTTGATGTTTGAGTGCGGTATGAAACCATAGTTTCCTTTTATCACTTATGCCATTGAGCTTTATTATGAGTTGCTTTATCACAGATTTATTTATAACCTGTTGTTTAAGGTGATCCAGGGTGCGCAGGTTGAAGGGGTGTGTCTATCCCCTTCCATCAAAATTACAAAGCAGCATTTTGTTCCACCGTGCAGGTGGTGTTACTGTGTGCAAAAAAGAAAACTGCTCTGTATATTAACCCTGAATATGGCCACAGCGCAATTGCGAGACACAAACAGATATAACAAAAGGAGCTGCGCACTAATTATGAAAAAAAATTAACGAGTATATAACTTATAAAAAAAATGACGAATCCCACAATGATAGTGAATATCTAGAGTCCCATGGTTGGTGAGTATATGAGAAAAACAAGGGAGTCCTCCAAAATCAAAACATGATGTATGGAGCAAGCGAGTCCTCCAAAAATCAAAGAATGATATGGAACCAGCGAGTCCTCCAAAGGATTAACAATTTGTGAAACCAAAACGAGCAGTAATGAGATACTACTCCTGTGAGTGGCAATCGTTTGACTCACATTTGTGAATCCACCACCATATAAAGTGCACGCTTACCAGCTGCACAAGCCTTGATGCTTCTGGCCAATACCAGCCATGGCCTTTTCCTCTTGACTTTGTGAATGGATGGCAATTCGAAACTCGACAGTCTCTAGACACCACTAGCAAGCAGGTGTTGGTATGCAATCGGACACACAGATCTGGTATCCTGCAGTGTACACAGAAGACAGTACAAAGTAGAACAAACCATCCAAACCTGTGCTGCCCTCCTCTCTTTAACACTTGAGGTCCGTGCTATAGCCGAATGACGGCCACAGCGTGGACCTGAATTTCGTAGGATGTCCTCCCCGCGTGCCCCCTGCAGGGCGTGCACTGAGTCGCGGGTGATCACCAATCCGAGTAAGGGGCCGGTATCGGCTCCTTACCACGTGATCAGCTGTCAGCCAATGACAGCTGATCATTTGTGTAAACAAAAGTTCTGTAATCTGCGTTTTTTTTTTTTTCTCCTCCTCACGCTGACAGCTGACAATTTGTACTTCCTAGACAAGCTATTTGCACAAGTGAGTGTCTTCTATGGAATTGGTGGAATAAAGCTGTTTTAGAAAAGCTAGTTGGTCTTTGAAGTGTTTAGACTAAAATTAATGATTAAATATTTACTGACTGCTTTTACTTTTTGCAGAACAGAAACTGAAATGCTTCATGCCGGAATAAATAAGAAAACTAGTTTATACTTCGACATAGTTGTACCTAATTGCTTTTGTTTTATTTCAGGCCTGCACCTGCAAGACGACTGACCATCACAGGCCCAAATGCGATTGGAGGTAGAGGCCGTGGTGGCATTGTGCTACGGTAAGTGACTATCCAATTTTATCTTTAAATTCAGTACCTGTGTTTTAGGGCTTTGGGTTTAATGGACACACCATTTGAGAATGAGAATCCCAGCTTCATTTTACAGAGCCTGGCATGAATGATTTGGATAACTTATGGATACCATCTAAGAGTAGGAATCTGCATAGAAATCAGTTTACTGGTGTTTAGTTGGAAGGAGTTTTTGGCTTTAGTGTTAAACCCACAACAGTAAAATCGGATAGTGTGTGTTGTTGGGTTTTTTTTTTTTTTTTATATATTATGCTTGTTGTACTCGCTGTGGAACCTAAGGGGTTAATCCTCTGCCTTGTGTAAAACGGCTGTTTGATCTTGTCTTCTCCGATGCTTCCCTTCCAGTCCCCAATCCATCTGATAGAACGGACCCCTGGAGGCAAGCTGCACATGCTCAGCTTGGGGTTTATTGCTAGAGGGTTTATTTATTTTCTTCCTTCCTTGGGAGGGTGCATGTGATCAGCACTGTCCAGAAAGGGTCATAGGAGAATGAAAACTCCTTCTACAAGCTTTAACCAGACACTGATAGAAGTCACAAGAGTGATCGAACTGCTGATGAGAAAAAATATATTTGTCAGTTTAAATTTACTAAAATTACATTTGTGTACTGTGGGAGACCAGATATAGTGAATACAGGGTCCTGGGTTTAGTAACACTTTAAAGAAGAACATACTAGAGGAGGTGTTTTATTGCCTTGTCTTTGGAATCCTTTAAATCTTCCACTTTTGCAGTAAAATTTCAGAAAACCTCAGTGTTCCCATTCACATAGCATACCCCCCCCCCCCAAATTATATATATATATATATACATACATACATACATACATAGCGCTGCAGCCCGGCACTCGAAGAAGCTGAGTAAAATATGTTGGCAAGGAACTTAAGACTGTGTTTAAGGATGGGTACATATAATGGGAACCAATATAGAGTAGCTGTCATCCCAGTTTCCTTTTTAGTTTCTTCTGGAGACTCTTCAGTTAATGGTCAGGAAAAAGGACATCTTGAGAAGCATGTAAAGCTGGTTCCCACTCACAACAAATAGACTACAAAGGCTTAAAGCGGTTCTTCACCCTAAAGGGGAAGTTCCGCTAGTATTATCCCTCCCCCCTCCGGTGCCACAATCGGCACCTTTCGGGGGGAGGGGGGTGCAGTTACCTGGATAATCCAGGTAACTGCACCCACTTCCGGCCAGACCGCCGCATGGCTCCGCCCACCGCCGCATGGCAAAGCCCCCCCCCCCCCCCCCCCCCCCCCCGTTGTGTTCTGGGAAACACACAGTTCCCAGAGACACAGCGGGGAACCAGCGCAGCGCGACTCGCGCATGCGCAGTAGGGAACCGGGCAGTGAAGCCCTCTTGCTTCACTTCCCGATTCCCTGACAGAGGATGGCGGCGGTGGCTGCAGCGAGACGAGCGATCGCTCGTCATCTGCCGCCGACATCGCTGGAACCTGGGACAGGTAAGTGTGATATTATTAAAAGTCAGCAGCTGCAATATTAGTAGCTGCTGGCTTTTAATATTTTTTTTTTTTTGTGCAGCTCCTCTTTAAAGTGAAGAGACTGTGCTCATTCTTCTAGGATTTAAAAATAACCAGTTATCTTTCCTCTGCTAGGCGTGGCCTCTCTGAAGGTGGAGGAGGACCCCCAGCCAAACAGCGGGACTTTGAAGGTGCACTGAGCAGGTAAGTCTTTTTTGCACATGTACTAGTACCAGTTAAACCTTGTTCACACCATGTGCAGAAACAGAGTTTTTCTGTATGTTCTTCTGCAAGGGCACAAAGAAAACAAATTTTTTTTTTTTTTTTTTTTTTTTATATATATATGCCCAGTTCACACACAGCACTAGTATCCTGTGCGGATTTGTTTAGGAATCTGCAACATGTATACAATTTGCTGAAATGTGCATTAAAACTGATGTAAACTTGTGTCTTAGCAAGTAAAATCTAAGGATTTTTCTATCCATTTTTCTGCATGTATGGTGTAAATTATGCCTTAAAGTTTAAGTTTTAGGTGGCTGTGATGGAATCAAAAATCTTAAACATCTAGCCAGATTTAAAAAGCTACAGTGGGTCAAATTCAAGGTTTCCGCCTTTTTTATTGAGGGCATTACTAAAATGTGACTCGTGTAGCAAAATAGTCAAACTTCTCTCAATGAATGCTCTTTTGAAAGCAAGGCAATCTCTAAATCCTTGGTTCTCCTTAAGGCGCAGTTCACAATTCTGCTCTGTGTACTGCGTGGATACGGCAGCATGGGTTTGCCATTGAGTTAAATGCACCCCATGTGCATTTTCTTTTACAGCATCACGTTTTATGTGTGGCCGAATGCAGGTGTGGGAATGCTGCAACTTATGCGCACCCGGCATAGATATAGCCCAAGCCAGGAAAGCTGTGTGTAATCTCAGAACTAGAAATGCTGATGGGTAAACTGCACTGGTGATTTTCCTGGTCAGCAATATGACCACTTACTGGGAATTGCCTAATTTTTACAAGGCATTGAAATCCTTTTGTTGAAATTGGCTGACTGTAAATTGCTTTTAAAGACCCAATTAAAATCTGTGTACACATCAAACAAGTAATGAAACAGTGTAGGAAACCTGTATGTTTACTTTTAAATTGTCCTGGAGGCTTTTGGATGAATCCCAGGATTTTGTATGAATGGCTCATGCCCCAACTTTAAACAGCTAATTACAGGAATTGAACCAGTGTCGGCACTCCATGAGAAATGGCGAAAAGTAGGAAGATAAAATGTAATCCCAACCCTGCTAAATCACCAGGCTTTAGAATCACTGTACTGACATGTCCCTGGTCACCAGTCACTAAATTGCTAGTGTAGGTTAGTCCTGAAAGTATTAGGCCTACTTCATTCAAATTGTATTATATGCATATATGCAAAGATGAATTTGGCAAATGATTGCAGGCTGGGCGGGGATCGTCGGCAAAGGAGAGAGTCACGCCAGGAAAGCGACGCTGAGGATGAGACGATAAAAAAGTATGTAATACCACTGAGAATGTACAACCCTCATTTGTATGTGACTGTAGGTAGTAACCATTATTTTTATGTTTCAGCCGGCGTTGCAATCCTCTGTTGTTGCTACCTCCAAAGAACGTACACGCCGAGATCTTATCCAGGATCAAACTATTGATGAAAAAGGGAAGCAAAGGTTAGTAGAAAGTATTTTTAAAGTGTAAAGTCTTACCTTCCTGGCCCCAGACCTCTTCTCGGGTCCCTCACCGGTGCTTCTGGCTCCTCTTCTGATTGTGCCCCCAGAGTGACTTGCTATTGGGGGGGAGGGGGGATGGGGGGGGGGGTCTGCATGCTCAATCCTGCACTGCCTGCGTCTATAGACTCACAAGCTAAGCAGTGCCCCCATTCTCGCCACATGATTTCGCTGACAGAAGCTGGAGCCAATGGCTCCCGCTACCTAAGAAAAACCTAAGCGCAGGGAGAGCTGCTACAGATGGGCACCGTGCTGGATTGAGTGAGGACTTGGGTAAGTATAATGGGGAGTGAGAGTGCAATTATTTTACCTAAACATTTTCTTTCCTTTTCATGCAGGGAAAATGTTTTGGTTTTATAGAATATTTTTGTTCAATCTTATTGTAGCTCTACCCTTGTGAGGGCTGCTGAGTATTGTAGTCCACTGTTGTTCAGCCAGGCACATGATGTCCAGTCACTCTTTAGACAGAAAAACAGTCCATGCATTTGTTTTATTGAGGGAATTAACTTGGATGGGATGCCCACTGAATTGCATAATATTTACATGGAACAAACTATACTCCTTGTGTATATACACTCCAGTACCAACTAGCACATATTTAGGCCTCACACTGGGTCAGCCAAGCCTTGAAAGTTCCCTTTGCACCATAGGGACCTAGGATAAATATTGACAGTCCTTGGTGCTAGTTGTCTTGCACATGGCTACTGCCCCCCATACCACCTCTTCAGGCCCTGCCAGCCCTCTTAATCATGTTTCCACTGTCCACTCTCCTGGTTTGTACCCATGCCAGACTGCTCTCTCCCAGTCCTCTCAGGCGTGCCTCCCCGATGCTGCTGACTGTGCATCACTCACCAGCCCTCTGGCTTCGACCTGTTCTTCCCTGAAGTCTTGCCTGGCAGTTCTCTTTTGCTCTCCTCTCCTTGCTCCCGTACATCCCTGCCCGGGACACCTCCATATGTTCTTAGAAGGTCCTGTCTGAGCCCAGGCCCAAGCTCGCACCCCCCCCCCCCATCCCAGGCTACAGATAGGCTTAGCACCCCATCTCCAGCTTCTACTTGAACTGTTCCCCAGCTTGGCTTACCCTAGATATTTAAGGAGTCCTGCCCCCTGCCAATCCAGGTTGGAAATTGGTCAAGGCTCTTTAGAACACACAAACAGTTTCACCTCTTTCCAGAAAGTACCAGAACCTTCTGGAAAGAAGTGGGAGGTCTTAATGATGCTGCTTGTGAGTCACCAGCTTTCTACACTGGGCCACTCCCAACCCAGATCAAAACAGGCTTGGCTACTAGTTAGGCCTACCTATATTTACCTACTCTGCCAAACTTATTTAGATCTATCTAGCCACCTAGAGGGTGCTTTATTTAAATATATATATTTTTTATTATAATAAAGTAACCGAGTACAGTAATCACATACAGCATCAATCTACAGTACAAAGATGAGAAATTAAAAGACAGCAAAAGTTATCCCGCTGTAAACGACCCAGGACTGGCAAATAAGTAGAGAGAATATCATTAAGAATATACTGTGTGAACGGTGAGAAAACAAGGAGTTTGGGGGAGAGAGGAAAGTGGGCACTTCATCATGGCTAAGAAGAAATGGAGGGAGGGTCCTTTTTGGCCCAAACCAGATATTCGGATGAGTAATTTTAATATGGACCAAGTGGGTCCAGGTGTGTGAACATTATTCTTTCCCGGATTTCTGCACTAACAGACATTCTACTTCTCTTTGGAGTCAAATTCATTCGCCCTTTCACCCAGAGCCACCGTGGGGGGTCGCTTGGACAGAAGTTACAATGCACTTATAGTATTGATCAAAATTTGCTGCCAGCATGCCTGTATATTGGAGGGGGTGACTTCACTTAAGAACCGACTTAAGTTCCTTCTCCCAGGTCAGTGTATACGATGGAAGGTCTGGATGAGCTGCGGACAATACAAGAGTATATTCAGCAGCGAGGAAATAGATTGGAAAGTAAAGGCCTGTTGCCTCTGTAGCTACTGTGTAGCTTATGTAGGGAACAGTGGGACAAGGTAGCCATAGTCAATGATGGGTCTGATGGTAGAACTTGAAGGAGCAGTCTGTGGTCCTGCTTACACCAGAGTCCAAAACCCTGTAGATCAAAGAGCTGGTGGAAAGAGCCAGGGTACAAAAGGAGCCATGGGGCCCAAATACTCAGATATATTAGGGAAGACGGGGTGATCCCATATGTGGAGAGTCTGTCGGGTAAAGCAGGGGGGAGCATGGAGCCTCTTCGGAGCACAGGTAGGCCCAGGGAAGGGTGCAGAGGACCACAGGGT